>NC_090792.1:15032490-15302490 GCF_040054535.1 Antennarius striatus
TCACCTTTTTTATTCTAAATAGAATTGATTGTGATTGGCTTTCAGTTTCTATTAGTGATTTTTCAAGCGTTATTTTCTTCTCTTCACCCCCACACACTTGTCTACATGCAGCACACGTCAACACTTCAAACATACGACAGCGTAGCTTACCAGGAGCCTTGACTCCATTTCAGATGGGTGAATAATCCCTTGGATGTGTGCGCTTCCCAGTCACAAAATAGTTGCTGACATCAGTGTGGCTGTTTATTGGGGAAAATCTATAAAATAGAGGGCAGTCATTTCTTTTTCTTCTTATGATCGGAAACGGCATGAGATTATTTATTTAACAGCGCAACGAAGACCTCAAATAGTGGACTTTCTGCCTTCTATTTGTAAGAAGAAGGCAGAAAAACATCCAACACATTTTTCTTCCTGCGTTGGTGTGTGTCCTTGGCCTCCCACTAGTGTTTAGTGTACTACCGGAAATAAGACTGTCAGCAAGCCTGCAGGGGTGCTAAGGCATGCACATAATGTGAAATACCGGAGCCGGGCCCACCCGGCGTCTGACAGAGGAAGTTTCAACAGTAAACCACTGGAGTCCCTGCAGTCTGCCATCACCAGGTTCTTCAGGGTACACAGCTGGAGACAGCCAGATGCCAACATGTCGGTCCACATCCTGCACGACCTTTAACAACCAACACTAAGCTTCCTGCTGCTGGCCTGAACACCTGCAGCCAAAAGGTTATGGGTAGGTAGGGTTTTTAGTTTTATGATGAATTCAGCAACTTTGCAATATTTATAAAAATATTTTTTAAAAAGCTCAACCCCCTGGAATCCTGTGAAGCAGATTTATAAATTAGATTTTCAAGCCTCTTCTGGCTGAATAATGTCTTAAAATACAGTTTGCAGCCATAGTGGGTCTCTGTTACTCTAAATCCAAACTACTTCACACAAGGTGACAGAAATGCACTGAATTTGACCTTAAAAGAAATAATGTGTTCAACATCTGGAGCTGATCTGTCACAAAAAGGTCCAGTAGTCCACAACATTACATGACACGAGTCGTGCAGTACTCAAAATGCAGTTGACTCATTGGTAATTAATTGTAATCCAGTTTGAATTATGAAACCACAAAACTCCTACTGTATAAAAGGAGGAAAGACCAAAGTTCAGAACGTTCAACTAAGTACTCAAACTTTGAAAAATGTGATGCAATAAAATTTCATGACAGATATTCAGTGTGAGGTTTTAAATCTGATATTTCTCCAGCTGTTGTGATGAAATTCAAATAAAATTTGGAGAACTTTTTTGCCCAGCTGTTCCCCATTAGACTTTGCTGGAGGATGTTGCCCTCCAGTAACGCATCTCATACGTGAGTTTCACAATGCTTGGCCTTCTAGATCAAGCAGATGGATTGTCAAAAGGTTTCCCATTAGGAGTGCTGGTGTGTCGTCTAGTTACCATTATTATCTGGTGTATAAATTATACTGTACAGCTAAATTTTCAAAGAAAAATAAAATATACAAAATAAAAAAATACTAAATATAATTTTCATTGATCAATAGAAGCAGACAATGATGCTTCTTGAAAATAGTAATCCACCCCAAGAATTCTGATTTGACCACCGTTATTCACATCAATGATGGGATGAACACTTCATTTGATCTCGAGTTCTCAAAAGGACCATCAGCAACAGTTCTGACAACAAGACTGTCACTTTGTGCTTGCCAATGATTAATTGTACACCTTCCTTCAATACCTCGTTCTTCTCCACCCCCTGCGCCGCCACCGCCGCCTGACACCCGGCAACATCCAACCACATCCTCACGCGTGCATGGCTTAAGGTTCTGTGATTGAATTTCTCAGTGGTAGCACTGAAAAAGGTGTGAAGCAGTGGGTGGGGAGCATATGGTGTTTTTCCGTGTCCCGGTGAGGTTCACATCAGGCAGCATCTTCCCTATAAGGACTGTTGTAGATGGAGGGAAGGACTCAAGCTGCTCCTCTGGGTGACCTTCATTAGCGCAATTAATATGCATGCCACTCACAGCCACACTGGGCTGGGATGGATGTTGCAGAGATGCGATAAACTGATGACTGACAAACTATATGAAGTTGATCAAAAAATGCTCCAGATGTGTTATTTTCTATGTTAAACTATTATTTAATAATTAGTCACTTCATCGTATTGCACATATGTCATTTGATGGATGAGCATAAATCAGAACACAAGACTTGTTATATTCTTATTTTTGGTGTGATCGGGGAATTGGCTGCCATGCAAATAGAAAACAGACTCCACTGTCAGTTTGTCACCCTACAAGCATCGCAGATATGTTTTCCGCATTAGTGAATCACTGAGGTCATAGAGTGAGCGCTTCCCTGACATATCCCAAAGTGGCTAAACATGTTGTCTTTTTCATGTAGTTGGAATATGAAAGTCAGCTGTATTAACGTAGAGACTAATAAAGATGGCATGTCCTGGTCTCCTGCTGTGTTACAGCTGTAATAAAGTCCAAAACCTCAATCCCTCACTTAACACACGAACATAGGAAACACTGAGAAATGTAATAATATAGATGCAGAGCGTCTTTTCTCAAGTGACAAGAAAAAGCTTTCTCTATTTCTGGAAAAGGCCAGACATAAATCATGGAGGTGCTGCACGAAGGATTTTGCAATAAAGTAGTAATAGGAACAATTCTTTTTTTTTTTTCTTTTTTTTTTGTTAGCCTGGAATATTACAGGGATTCTACTTTCTGCTTCCACTTCAGAGGTGAGTCAGTGATATTCATGTGTGCAAAAAAATATAACTGATTTGCAACATATATACCTGGTAAAATAATGAGCTCATTCTCAATACATGCAATTTAACAGCCTCTTTACACAGAAAGCTTCAACATCTTTTCAGAAACACGTCATCACCATTTGACGGTTTAATAAACTCCAGGATTAAACTCAAAGTTGTGGGTGAGGTCATCCAAACATCCTAAAACCTTTGGTACAAACATTCCGCTTTTGGCCAAAAACCCTCAAAACAAAATAATCAATACAGAAAGACGTCAGCTTAATGCAGCAGCTAATGGGCACTTTATCCAGGAGTTTGAGTTTGTTGTTCCAAAGCTAATCGATCAAAGAGCCCAAAGAAGGTCAACACAGACTATTGCATCCTACTCTTCGTCGCTTTGCTACAGAGTCATTCATTTCCATGCCTGATCAGGTCCCCTGTGACGGACACGCTGAGCAA
This sequence comes from Antennarius striatus, assembly GCF_040054535.1. NCBI lineage: Eukaryota > Metazoa > Chordata > Actinopteri > Lophiiformes > Antennariidae > Antennarius > Antennarius striatus. The sequence goes on from NC_090792.1 coordinate 15,035,711, forward strand.
AACAACACTTAATTGCCCAGTTGGAGGTTCAGATTTGTGATGACAGAATAACAGCAGGGCTGGCAATAGACATAACAGATGTGTTTCTGATGTGCCAGTCTGATATGTACAGATTTTGAATTCATGACACAGTTGAACAAGATAATCCACTGACCAGATAGTAAGTAGATTCATGTAGGAACTATTTTCATCTTATTAAAGCAAAATGTGCAGAAAGAATTTCTCTTTCCTTGTGAACATCATAGTTCATGGCAAACGAAATAAACTTCAACGGTCTCCTCCCACCCAGATGAGCTGCACCATTAGATGTATTAATTTGTTACTCTTATATTTTTAAATTCTTTCCACATTACTGAATATTCAAGTGTGAGCTGGTAATCTCTAATGACTGATTATTAATAGTGCATGCTAATACATTTAAAGGGAAAAACAGCCGCTGCATGTATTTGCTTTCAATATGAAACTCATGAGTTTGATGTTTTTCTGCTCCAAGAAATACTTGTCTTCATCCCTTTTTTCTGGGGAAATGAACAAGTGCAAGTCATTCTTAACTTCAGATGCAAAGTATTCAGCTCATCTTTACTGTAAGAACCAACTAGAGGATGTGTGGGTGATGAAGACAAACAGATGTTCAATATGACTAAGAAAATGTGACTAAGAGAGGTGGATAAAGTCAGAGGGGATCACAGAACTGAATGGTGTGGAAGAAATAAAGAATCAGAAAAGGACTGGAAGGTGAACACATGTCTTGAGGATTGTAATAGATTATTTTGAGGATTGTAATAGAGTGATGGGAAGACAACTTCTTAACTTTTATCAGTTTATTCAAGGGACACTGAGTGAGGGGAATTAGGTCATGCATTTAAAAACAGAACTCAATATGGTGTAATCTGATTAAAAAAAAGAATATTTTTAAGTCAAGAAAAAGAGCAGTCCTTTTTTGACCAGTTTATATCCAAATACCTTGGAATGGATTGCTTTTTTTTCACAAATCTGTTAAGTGTGAAAAATTCTACTGAATTTTTTCTCTTTTGATGAGCCTTACAGGCTGTTTTTTAATAGTGTGATCATCATAAAACACCTTGATTGAAACAACACCAAGCCAGTGGCAACACCATTAATGTCAGTTAAAGACTTCCAGGAAAACTAGGTTGAATGTTATTTTTGACACTAATGATCAACGCACTGAATATTAACTAGAGTAATACAGGTTTTCATGACAATCACAATAATTTTAGAATAATTAAAACATATGCTCTACTGAAATTCTAGACAATCATGACTAAAAAATAAGAACTAGTACATTTGAGGCTCTCAAAGAGATGTAGATCATCTGTTTTAAAAGCAGAGCCAGATTTCTGACAGGTATCTCACAGGTATCTGTCAAATGTTTCACTGGGATGAAAGTTACCAGCATAAAGTTCATACAGTCAACACTGTGTCAGTAAAGCCTGGATGGAGTCACACATCCAGGTCTAAACATACATTTATTCTCCTCTCATGCTGTGTGTGTGCATGCATGCGTGTGTGTGAATGAGGGAGTCCTGTCGTGAGAGTGTGCATTTTCAAAAAAAAAAAAAAAGGCCCCGATGTTCCCCACAAGGTCGGATTATTTGAGCTCAGTAGATTCAGCGTTGTCTAAGAGCCTCATCACTAAAAGTGAAGGATCAGTTCAAATACGCAGCCTGCATGCTCGGCTGAACGGAGACACGCAGTGACCCACCCGAAAGACTAAAAAACAACATCAAACTGGACAAGAATGAGGGTCTTCACCAGCTCCACATCGTCAGTGAGTACTTTGCTCCTTTATGACCTCTGAGAAGAGCAGGTTTGAAAGAGGCAGGGACTGAGAACACTGCAGTGGCCTTTGTCCTCACCTCCATAATGGGACCATACACCTATGAGCACTAAAGCTGCTGCTCATAGATTCTACCTGTAAGCTTGTGTTGCTTAGGGGGTCACAAATCATCCACCGTGTTAGTCTCCCTCATGAAACAGGTGTTAAAAGAAAGTCAATATAGATGCAATGATTGAAAGAGTCCTCATTTCCCATTGTAGCTCAAACTCGACTTCAGTACAGATAAAGACACCACAGGGTAACGTCTGGCTCCTAATTCAACTCTTTACACTCTCTTTCAGATCTGCTAGGAAGGCAGAGTTCGTCTCCATTTCTGAACTGTGGATGCATCAACTCTCACTTTAGAGGGCACTGAAAGAGTTAACTTCAGATGCACTGGCTCAGCAAATCCACGGGCCTCCCTTAGAAATCAATATATGCTGCTTTAAATTGATATGAGAATCAGCCGGCTCAGGCAGTACATATACTATAGAATCAGATATGACTCGGAATTCATTACATCTGATGGTATCCGTCCTGCCATGCCTCAAAGAGAGGCTTTCAGTGCTGGGCGTTTTTTTTAAAAAATCTTTTGGGGTCATCTCAAATAGAAGTCTTTTGACCTGCAGAATAAAGGCGGGTGCATCTTTACTTCAACATGCAATGAAAAGCAACTGAGGCGTCAGGTAAGAAAGCACAGAAAGGTTTATCCCGATCTATGTGTAGCAGAATTTTAACATTTCAACATTTTTTGTGTGCAAACTTTTTGTATTTTGATTTTTTTGCAGCAAATATCCAGTTTCCAAACAGATTTGACATCCAATAACGTAATAAGTGATAATATCTAGAAATTAATGATGAGAGAGAGCTTTGAATCCCTGAAATGTCTGTCAATCAGTTTGTGGCATAAATCATGAGTTCAGAAGAAAAATGCCACATCTTTGCTATGAACAAATCAATCACTCAGATAAAAAGGAATGATAAACAAGTATACTTAGGCTCCCTATGAATGAGTGGAGACGGAAGGTTAAAATGTGTTTTTTTCCAATTAATGATTCGGCATGGGCCCTCTTCATTTCTCTGATTTGGGAGGTGAAAGGACAGAACAAAACAATTATTTATTGCGAGAGCAGCAAAGGCTTTTGGCAAAAAACCCTTAATCAATAGGTCTCGGTCTTTGTCTCCATCACTTACAGGCAGTTAACAAGACACCTCCTTTCCCAGAGCAATGGAAACCTGACTTTATAGGACAAGATGCAGGATTAGTCAGTGGTTGATCATGTAGGGAACAGGAACATTCGTTCCCTCAGGAATTCTTATTAGCAGAAATAGCGAGAACTTGATTCATCTCACATCTGCAGTTCAGTTTTTGCATTAAATGTATTCATTTTATTCCACAAAAATGTTCAGTACAGCAATGTAAAACACAAATTTAAAAATGTTAAATTATATCTTTAGGAATAGTGGAACTGTGAAACTAAAGCTCTATCATATAGCAAATATGACCGGAAGATAATTGGACCTTTGGAAAGAATTGGACAACTTGATTCACATTCAACATCTAACAAAATGTCCATAGCTACTGGTAGAAAAACACTGCTCCTCCATATCTCAATAGATCCTCACACTGGGTCTTTCTTTGATTCCTGAACTACTATTCTGGTCTACGGCTGTTTCAGTGCTTGCAAAAGACCCAATCACGTGGCACTAGAGGTGCTGCGGCAAGTGGAGATAAATAACACGAATATTACACGCATTCAGTCTGAGTGATGGTTGGCATCAGACAAAAGGAAGAACATTTCCAAGTTCCATGTTTTTAAGTTTGTTCATCAAGGATCGAGTGGGTCCTGAGGCAAAACGTGTTTGTTTTGCAGCATTTTCAAGAGATGTGTCTCAACCGCAGATAGCAAAACACTTAAGGCTGAACACTCTGCTTGAAAGTAAATTATTGCCAACAAATATCGTGCCTCATTGGGACAGTTGGATAAAGCCATAGACACCAGCGTTCTTCAGTCCACAGTCTATAAAAGCAATATGAGACAAATAGAAATTAAGTCGTGGTACTTCCAATTAATACTTCATCTGGCTATCGTATACAATGATGGTTAACAACACAGAGAACCACTGCGGTCATTTGAGATAAAAAACATTCATGCATTATTCTGTGGTCTGGGTTAAATATCAGTAAACTTTGTCCACGGTGTTGCTTCCCTACCCACAGATTTCAATTGTCTCACTGTTTTGATGAATGTCCACTCTGCTTCCGCTGAATTTCTGTTCAACAAAAACCTGATTTCTTTTGCTCACGATAATTCCAAAGTTTTACAAACTTTTCTTAATTTATGGCAGAGCTGCAATATCAAAAATCCCTGCCAGAAATTCATGTAGCATTTTTCCTAACCCCTTTTTTCATATCGCTCCATCTTTAACAAAGACATCATATGCTTCCCCACACACTTGAATATATTCATTGCCCTCTATGTAGATGTAGTTTTATTCCTATTTTTACAGTACTATCTGTCAGCGAGAACAACACCATCTGTGACCGATCAAGTTGTGGACAAGATCCCTTCAGCTGACAAACAGCCGTCCATCCTGTAAATGTGAACTCCAACTTTTCTCCATTATTTAAAAGCTCTTAAACCCACCTGGGGAGGCTGCTTTCATTCTGTACCGTGTGGGTTTATATCTCTTTTTGAAGGGCTTCGTCAAGAAATTGCGAACCTCCTACACACACCTGCTGGCCTGCTGTTGTGCAAATGGAGCTGCTCATTGTTTCTTGAACGACTTTGTAATAAATCTTGCCGATGGAAAAAAAAAAAAAAAATCAACAACCCAGATATCGGAGTCCAGATGTGTAAGTGTGTATGTTTCAGGCAAAGAGAACCGACGGGGGGACAAGGTGAGCACATTAAAGATGTTTTGTCAGACTTTATTCTTCTAAGGGCAAAAGTTTGGCCTTCCCAAGTCGATCTTGAATGCAACTCAGATGCAGAGTGTTGTTTTCCAAGAGGCCTATGAGACCAACTGGTTACCTCAGTTTATTACAATCTTATTCTAAGATCACTGCATAAATATACCCATAAAGAATTACATCAATATTTATGTTGCTCAGATGATGGCAGGATAGAAATGATGCATTCCCAATAGAACCATTCGCCTGACAGTATGCAACTACTTTTATTTTTTATCTCTGCGTTGTCAAGACGGACTGTCTTCAAATTACTGCACGTCGTGAAATGTCTTGAATTACAACTCTCTGCTCTGGTAGGATATTTTGTAATAACCAGGGAATGTCAATATATTGTGAAATAAGTGTAAACTGGAGATGAAACAAGTTTTTGTTTTTCCATGGTTTGAATTCTTTTGGTATCTACTGACAGTTTTAATACAAATGAAATGTGTTGGTTTGATGGGGGACTAAAGTTGCTTATTAAATATTATGTTGTGAGCTCTATTTTCTGTTTGAAAAGAACAGGTCATCAGCCAATTAAATGGATGCCTGACTTTTATAAAGCTAGGGTCATTTACTCTTTTTTTATGCCTCACTCTTCTTCGTTCGGGAACGCCATAAAGCCCATTTTCCAGATACCGACACGAGTGTGTTGACACAGTCTTCACTCTATTTGTGAGCCAATACATATGGTCTGTATACTCAAACGTGTATTAATTACTTCCTTAATGATGGTCAAATCACATCATGTCCCTAGGCCATTTCCCAGCTGTCATGTGACATCAACACATCCGAAAACATTCAGCGGCTCATTCCAGCTATGAGGCCAGAAACAAATCCGTGTCACTCCAAACATGTCTTTCAATGCAACAGCAGCGGTTCCCACAGAAAGCATGTGGCCGAGGAAGTCTTATTTGTATCTTGGAATGACTTAAAAGAATTTTTTTTCCTAATAAATGAGTTAATTTGGCTTTATTTCCCCATGTTACTGTAGTGTTAATTCACAGCAACTTTTAATTGCTCATTCAAAAGTTTTATTACCAGTTTTGTTTTGTTTTTTACCTGCGTCTGTGTGATGAACTGCAGCCGATGTACTCTATTGGTAACTAGGTTACAGGAACCAACACATTAGCGATGACGTGGAAACAACCTGCTTAAAACAGCCCCCACATGTCATCCCTTACATCAAACGATCCATACATAAACAAGAGGTCCATGATAACAGAAAGCTTCTCCATCTCGCTGTTTGTCAGGAAATGGGAGCGGTGGAGCAAGGGGAGATGGTCCACGAGATAATCGATCACAGATGGTGTCATTCTCTCGAGTGGTTGAAAAGTACAAATGAAAAATGTTATAATGGGTTGCCAAATATACTTTGGCGGGTGTCAATATATCTGGGAGCAAGGTCTATGTTGTTGTAATGCCCAGAAGAGACAATGATAAGAACAAACTCTTCATGTTCTACATCAAACACCTATATTACAGCTTCAGGTCCATTTACTGCTCATAACGGTCAAACCGTTGCCCAAAACAAACTCTCTGAAAACAAACAAATGAAAGGCTTTTGACAAAATCCACCTGTCTGCTCCAAATGCCCAGCGATCACAAACCACTTTGTGAAGTTGAATGTAATCTGTAAGCAGGTGCCAAGAAAGAATACCGCCATCATCTCCATCTCTGATGTGTAAGCAGAACAACAGCAATCAAAGAGACGGAAGAGTTGCAGGGGGGCTGAGCGGAGTCTTCCAAACCGCCAGACATGCTGCCATCACTACATCGTCGTCTCTGTATTTACTCCTTCTCCTCATCGAACTGCAGCGAATGTGCGGAAAAAAAGCAGGAAGCAAAATTGTGGGTTGTTCTGTGACCAAAGGCGTGGCGGGGATAGACGGGGAACAGTGAAGGACAGAGGAGCGGCTGCTGGAGGAGGATGATGGACAGGTTGCCTTTGGTCTGGGAAAGCACTGTGGGGATCGCTGTCAGAACCACTGGGGCATGTATCGATTTCCTAAAACACACACACACACACACACACACATACACACACACACACACACACACACACACACAAACTCAAGTGGATGAAAAGTATTGCTTGTCTCTACAGAGGGAGGTTTTTGTATGCACAACAGGACACACACCTCAGTCCACCTGCAGAGAGCTTTTTATCTACCCTGCACCACCTGCTGTGTGGGCGTGTGTGTGCGTGTGCGTGTGTGTGTGTTCTAAGAGTGTGTAAATAGGAAAAGCCATCTGAAAGAAAAATCTAAAATCCACAGCGCTGAGATGTTTGTGAATTAAATCTGAGCTCATACATCATACTCTAGATGTGCAGCTATTATGAAAAAGAATATTCCTATTACTGTAAATACCAAAAGAGTGTTAGTTGGCTCGTCAAGCGTTGTGTTGATCCGACAGGAGAGGACATTAAGTGCACAAATACAAGAGTGCACTGGAGCCACTGGATGCTGCAGTATAACTGGAGACAGAAATGTTCTATAACCCTGCAGATATTGAAGAATCAATTTCAAGTATGTTCCTGCAGTGGTCATTTCATATTCAACCATGATCACATAACCACCAACAAATAATTCAGAAATAAAGGATAATGCAGCCTGAAACTGATAAATCTGAGCAACTTTGACGATCTATTCTAGAAAACTACGAGTTATTCAACTATTGTGATTGAAGTTCAGATCACACAAGGGATGGAGCATTTTCCAAGACTTTCCAGGACTCTTATTTTGACCATAGAGGAGTTGGAAGCCGTCAGCTATGGAGGAGGCAGACATGATAAGAGAGCGAGAATGAGGGTTGTGAAGGCAGCTCGAGTTTGAGAGGTCTTTTACAAAAAAAAAGAAGAAAAAAAAGGAGCAGGGCTGTAGCAAAAGCATAATTAGATAGATAAAGAATAGAAGTCTAGATGAATGCTCACATGCACACACACACCTAAACGGAGAACATAGTATTAGTGTCACACTGGTGTATCTGGTCCTGTGAGTGGGCTGTATGTCTCTGCTCTCAGGAAATACTGGGAGGCCAGCATCAGTCACTGCTGCTACACTGGCCCTGTGAAACCCACAGAAGGCAACATTCTTCACAACAGAACACAGACCGCCCACACACACACACACACACCCAGGCTGATCCTTGTTAACAAGCATTTGTCCAGCCACCCAGTGATGCTTTAAAAAGTTCAGTCAGATGTAATGAAAAAGTTAGAATGAAGAAGAAAATTGTCTGTGTTAAAAAAAGAATGAAGTACTGTAAAGGATAACTTTTAATAATTCATATCTGATCTCACCGACTTATGAATAAATAACCTGGTTCTACTTAACTACTTGTTTTGGCACAATTTTATTTTTTAAAACATTGCCACCATCTAGAATTGCAAAGCAGTTGCAAAACCCTTTCTGCAAAAACTTTATAAAACCTCCTGCTGACAAAGAAAGTCAAACACAGTTACAGTGCATAAATACAATCCCCTACTATATATTGTTAGGCAAATGGGCTTTTCATCCAATTGGACACGTGTTGGATTATCGGGGGGGGGGGGTCAGAATTTTGGCAAAAACTCCAATCATCTAAAATGTGTGTAAAAACTCTGAGACTTGACACGTTGTTGGACTGAATAATTGAGGTCTGATTTGAACTTCTAGCTGGCCTGAGCTACACAATTTTTAAGACCATTCATCTCACCGTATAATCAATAGTCAAGACCGCTGACGAAGAAAGGAGTGAAGGGGAAAATGTAACACACAAACCAGTGTGGTCACTGAGGGTGTGTGTGTGTGTGTGTGTGTGTGTGTGTGTGTGTGTGTGTGTGTGTGTGTGTGTGTGTCATAAACCATTGCTTCCAATCAGAAGCATTTTAACAGAACAACATCTTTATTATATAAGTACATGCCTTCTACCTCTGCACTAGAGCATCTGATGTTACATACATAAGACCCGGCCTACTCATGACATTAACAAGTAAACCAACCCACAAAATAAAACATGCCTGCATAACAACATTGTGCATGAATGCACCCATAAAGATCGACACCTACATGCTTCCTACAGTCATGTATTCAACATGAGGAAACAATCAGTGTTTACATGGACACCTCCAGCTCTGGTTGGTGGAGGCAAAGGGAGCCCTGAGAGCAACCAATGAAGCTGCCAGACAGGAGAGAAATTCCAGCATAACACATAAAAAGAATCTCCCCCCGGTTCTCACTAAATAGACAACGTCTTCTCCCCCAAAACATCTTTCATCCAGAGTCACTCAGCTTTCTGCTTTTGTTTTCTCACCACTGCCGTTGCTTCAACAAGTTGTCAGCAGAGGTGTTACGTCATCTTCTCTGACAAGATAATCACCAGAACGTCCATAAGTGTGTACTTTCAAATGTTAGACTCGATCCCAACTGTTATTTTAACTCCAAAACCTCATTTTTGAGCGCCTCTTGCTTTTTGACTTGTGGTTGAAAATTTTAGCTAAAAATACAATAGTCACTCGCTTTCTTTTCTGCTGGAAATCGGATTAGATCACTGGTATACTCAGGCATCCCTTGAAAACATGAAATATTATATAGCTCTATAAAAGCGCGTTGCTTGGTGCCATTATCATCTAGTGACAAATCTGACATAATCTGAGCGAAAGAACAAAAGAATAAGAACAAAATAACATGAACTGCATCCAAAAAAAAGTATATTTTGCCCCAAACAACACGAGAGTAGCACAGAAATAGCTATATTTCTCAATAGCCAATTATCATGATCCAATTACATATTCATTTGGATTGACAGACTAGTCCATGAGCGCATGCAACACAGCCATGTGGTTAGAGCCAACGGGGGGATTGGGACTGAGCCTAAATGGGTCAAGTTTGAGATTAGAGAGAAAAAAATGTAAAAATTTGCATCAGTAAATAGGATACCATCAGATTCCAATGACCATTAAAAGTTTAGAGCTACTGTAGTCTGAACTGGTCTTAAAAGCTGCTCCAGCCGACCTACACAGTGTCTTATCTGGCTCAGCTGCCAAACACTCTGTGGGCGGTCCAGTGTTTCAGCCCCGAGGTCCAGCCACGGAGGCACCGCATGAAGCCCAGTGATCAAAGGAAAACTCGCTAAGCAACTCAGTCCATGTTAGGACTCTGCCTTTGCTCAGCTCACTCCTACATCATCCAGACCCCTGATGTTGTTGTGAATGCGTCGACATGAATATTTTTCTGTAGTCAAGCAACAGTGTGTGTGTGTGTGTGTGTGTGTGTGTGTGTGTGTGTGTGTGCGTGCATAAGTGTACAATCAAAGAAATTTTAAAAATCCAACACAGCACAGACGAGGACAGCCAAATGTTTAGAACGTTAATAAGGTACATTAGTGAATCAACATGGAAAGCAGAAAAATAGAAAGATGCAAATGACCATCATGATAAGCAAAGTAATCTGGAATCACTTAAGATTATCTATAAATGTGTTGTTGTATATAACACATCATCTTGCTCTGTGTTGCATTTTCACAAGAACAGATTTAACTCTGGAACGCATCAAGGTCCAGACTCCATCAGACAGCAAACCATTAAAAAAAAAATCAGTCAAAATGCACCACATGGTCCAAATCACATCAGACAGGACAGACATAGCTTTATTCATAAACTTAGAAAACACACTTTAAGTAACTGAGACTATGATCATATGAAAGCTGCTGTATACCATTGGCTGTCTCACACTTTTCACTTTTTGTTTGTTGCTGACTCCGACAGCTTTAAAAAAAAGTTTCAGTGTGCACATGGCTTCTGTTTTGGAGTACAGATACAGTCATATTAGAGCCAGATGAATGTCACTCGTAAATACAAATGTGACTAAATGTGATTCTGCTACTGCAGAAATTAAGAATACTTAAATGAGCTACTGGTGATTTCACCCCTAAATGAGTCAGTAGTAAACTTTGTGTTACAAGGACAGCTGCATTGCATCCAGTGAAATTACTACCATTTAAAACAGACACTGCTAGGATAATTAGTCAATCATACATAATCAACAATATAATCAGACTAGTCCAATAATCATGATGCTTGTTCAGATATGTGCTTGCTCAACGGTGATTTAATATGCATTGTAACTCTGCTTTAAACAAGTATGAAGAAGTCAGTTCATTTTCTGCATATTCTCATAACTGTTTTAACTCCGAATGTCCTGTTCCTCAATGCACTCCAGATAGCAGACACCATCCAGTAGATAGTTAAAACAGGCCAGGGTCATTCTATATTATCTGTAGGAGGAGGAAAGACTGAGGTGACAAGAGCATCCCAGAAAAGTTCTTAGCATAGTTTAGACTCTTGGTTCTCCAATGATTGGACTTCCTCTTGATAAGATCTGATGCCATTGAACGAACCCTACACAGAGTTTATGATTCATTTCATTCTGTCTGTTCATTCAACCTTGTGACTTCCTGAAATCTCACATCTTTTTCTTTTGCCGTTTCTGGAATACAAAACACAAGAAAAGTGTTGATCGAGATTGCTGTGATGCCATCTTGTTTTTCCTGGTATGGTCAGAAGACAGTATTACAGTATAAGATTATGGAATTAGAGCAGCAGTAATAGCCTGGTGTTTCATCCACACACCCTGCTCTGCTTGACAGTAAAGCACTCATGGCTGAGTTTAAAGCTCTTCATACTGTGGGCTCCATTTTGCTGTGACATACCACAGATTACATAACTCTGCCACTGTATGGCCCTCAGGCACCAACTATCTGCTTCTGCAGCCACAATCCTGTCAGCCAGCCCTTCCCCCCACCCTAAAAACACATACAGAGTTCTTTCACATAGTTACACACAAGCTAATCGCATAACGTCACACACTCTTCAGCATTGTATCGCCACAGAGCTGGGAGGCAAACCCTAGGCTCACATTCACGATTTCACCAAACGCTGCATGCACCGGAACAAACCAGTACGCATGCACACACAAACAACACAAGACAAAGTTTGGCTTGCTCAGCAAAGCATCACATGGCTAAGTGATGGTGCTGGCCTTCACCGCTGCGCCCCTACATGTGGGACAAAACACCAGCTTAGTCAGGACACTGTAAGAAACAATAGGTTACTATAAGTGGAACTCAACCACAATTTCTTCCAGAATGTTTATAATAATTGGACTTAAAGGGGTTTAAAAAGACCAAACTAAATGTCTCCATGCAGAATGGGTAAAAATCACAACCAAAATAACAGCAATTCTTTTTCTCTTTGCAGAAAAGCGAGAGCCTCCCGTCCAAATTTTATCCACCATGGATGTCATTCTGTCTGATTTTTTTTACTATCTTAACATTTATTAAAGTCTAATAATTAATCCAATATGAATGCAGTTAGATCCTTTGTATTCACATTTACAGCACATGTTCTGCTGACTTTGACATGACCATGGCTACTGGTGATATCTAATGATGTGAAAAGTTTGTTCCTTTCTACTCCGTGCCATCTTTGTGTGTCATTGTTTCTTGGAGATGGCGATAAGACTATGGCACTATCCATGTTCAAATTACAAGGCCAAAAGCCAAAGATAAGATGGTGTTCCTGCTGATCATCTGGTTTTCACAGCCCCACTTGAGACTGATTTGCATTAAAAACTCATCTTTATTCAGTCTATACGATTTCACTGTGATCGTTTATTGAAAAAGGATTCAAGGAAGCTGCAAGATCGTGTCATTTATGCATTTCAATTAGGTCGTACAACCCTTACAACATCCAGGTGCTTTCATAAATGTTGCAGCAGCAGAGCTCAAACGGGGCACAGAGGTGAAGGCGACTGTTTTTGAGTCTATGAGACTGGAATGACAACAAGAAAAATGTCAACCGACATTCATTTCCACATCAGTGGAAACATGAGTCATTATAAGACCTTCACAAGAACAGTAACCCCGTTTTAGAATGAGCTGCTGTTTTTTTTCTTAAACAATTTCACTTGATGTAGATGATTTTTATGTGTGTTTGAGAGTGGAGATGTAGAAGGTCGGTCACCGATAAGGCAACTGGACTACTCTTTGTACTCTACATATATACCACTGAATTCCTTCAGGGCAACTTAAAATAATTCTGAAACTTTTTTGATGTGATTTGCTGCAACCAAAGCAGAGATTAATGTGCATAAAAATGATCATATCAAGACCTATCATTGATATTCATAAGCAATACTACTGGCACTGAAATTAATAGACTCGAGCTATTCTTCTCATGAATAACACGCACGGGTAATTCAATTAACCAGCAGTATCTGAGCTGAAAGCGGTGAAGAAAAAAACCTTCGGCGGCAACAATTATTCAATTTCAGCTTGAATCTAATAGAGTTAAGACGGACTGACCTGAAGCCCAGCAGTTTAATTCAGTTACCATGTGATCATATTAGCCGAGAAGACGTAAACACGCTTATCAGCAGGGACATTAGCGGGAAAACTCAGGGAGACGTGTCTCAATTTCATTTTTGGCTTGCAACAACAAAACCAAAATACAAGACGAGAGTTGCCGTTGTCTGACCTGAAAGGCAGATGAAGGTCATGTAGTCGCCATGACCACCTGTAGCCAGGAATGGCATCTTCTTCTTGGTCCTCCTCTTCACTTGCACAGCAGCAAGCATCTTCTCGTTGTATGGCGTGAAGATCTCCTTGTTGATGGCTGACTTGGCACTCATCTCTCAAGTAGGCAGGCAAATGAACAGCTGACCGAAAACTTTACGTGGACAGGATGAGATCCACTATTACTACAGAGCAGGAGACAATAAAAGGAAAAAACAATGACATTAAATAGAGCAGCTGGACCATGATATAGAAATAGAGAATATCCATCTTGCCAGAAGGAGCTCAGACACTGTGATATATCTCCAAAAGTTCTTTGCCTGTATGCCTCACCAAGGAGGAGGAGAGGCTAAAACAAGTGAGAGGTTCATTCAGTTAAGGAGGTACAGGGCCAGTTGGCATTTTGGTATTAGTCTCTTAAAAAACAATTACAATAGTGTGTGTTCACAGCCTCAGTAGCTCAATAACTTACAACACATACAACTTTGTAGACTCCACTGTGTGTCGTTTGTGGCACGTTCAATTAATACCAGTATTGGAATGGTTATGTCTCTCAGTTTGGCGAGCCAGGGTCCACACTCCATCTCTCCAAATGCTCTGCCAATGTTCTTCTCTGGAGGCACTGCCAGGCACAAGGATGAAGTGACTTCATGCTGAAGCCATTAACAGCAGTGGTAAATTGTACTGGCAAACAGGAGCGATTGTGTTTCCATCATTACAAGATATATGTTGGTAACCGTAAGGTATAGTAAAAAAAAATTCTGCCATACACATTCACTTATGACACACACAGACACATATTACTGCAAACCAAAAAGGCCACACTATTACATCAATCTGTCAGTCTCAACCGTTTCAATCACTGTACTGCAAGGAAAAACAAGCCAGATCGCCAAAAACCCTGCCTGTGTCAAACCAGGCAGGGTTTTGCAATCCAAAAAAAAAAAGTTTTTTTTTCTCACAGTAGAGCAAGCTTTAAAATCTGTGCTCAGCAGCCGAGGAGGAGTGAGAGGAGATAGCTTCATTCTGTGTTATGAAAAGCCTGCAGGAGCCAAAGGTTTCCATGGACAGTCGAAAGCACACAAACCAACGTCTCCAATTCAGTAATAAGAGACTGAATGGCTGCCTTTGTTGATTGTTCATCATTGTTCCAGTTCAGCACTTCAAAAAAATGGAGCATAAAAAACAAATCCACATTCAAATTCTGTTTAGTTCTTCTTTTCAGATAAAGGCACCAGCTGGATCAAACAAGAGGCAACAGGCTTCCAAACAGCGAGAAATTGAGCTCTTCTATGGGGTTTTATTTCTATCTAAACACATGAAAACTAAGAGAGTGCACATGATACAAATATCTTTCAACTTCCATCAATAACTGACCACTCACGGGGCTTAAAATTGCACCAATTATTTTTTTTGGCCCAGTGTGACAAAACCTTTAATTTAAGATTGGTTGTGCATCACTGTGTAGGGCGGGGTTTGTGTGTGGTCTCACGAGTGATTTGCATGAGCGGTCTCGAGTCTGCAAATAAACTTTTCAGAGAAAACCAACCCACCCGAATAGAAAGACAGGAAGTTTGGGGAGAAAATGAAAGAAAGCCATGCCTGGGATCACATGACTGATCATGCCACCAGCGTGATGGAAGCAGTTCTGGACTTCTGTGGGGTATTATGGAATGAATCAGCAGAGTCTCCGGGCAGCTCTGATTGAAGAGACGGCCAACATCCCACAGGATGACATTTGGACGTTGTGCCAGTCCATGAGGAGGAGGATTACCACCATCATCAATCATGATTAAGAACAGGCTAATTGTTGATTCTGTTGAATGTCGAATCATATTCACTTTTTTTTTTATTTTGCTTGTTGTTGATTAAATTGAGATACTGACATGCATGTCATTAATACCTTGGAACGCAAACTACTGAAGCACATTTGAAAGTTGAATTTTTGAAACCCCTGTATTTTTAAAAATCGGCACCAATTAGCCAAATCAAATTTTTTGTAATGCTCTAACACAAAAGGTTCTTAATTTACCTCCAAACTTTTGTTACATGCACTTTTGTCATAACCAACTAAAAGATCTCATTAAATGTACCCCGTTACTATCCTTCTCCTTCCCTCTCCGCTCACTTAGCAAAGCGAGACTTCACAGTAAACAAAAACCTGTGCCAAGAAAGTCCTAGGGGTATTTAAAAGCATCAAATTAATGTGCCCCCCAGATGCCCCAATGTCTCAAGACATCAGCAAACAAACAGACCAAATCGTTCCTCCGAAACATTCTTATTCAAACATTAGGTTAAGATGCCATTTGCTCTGCTGTTGAAGGCAGGAGAGCTTATCCAATCAGAGCCCTTTAAGGAAGTCTGGTATGTGAAAACCGCGCAAAACGGTGCCGCTTGAGTTGTGTGTGCATGTCATACTGAACTCTGATAAAGAATGCAAGCCCAGTAATGTGCCAGTCCAACCTCCCAGTGTCTAAAATATTACAGCATTCAAAACGTGGACATGAGGAGTTTAAACTCCCTTACATCAAAGCTTTCAGCGCATCAACATAGCGATGGTTTCTTAACTAAGATTTTTTTTTTCATTTCCTTGAAAAGAGACAAAATCCTGCAATAAACAACACAAGCACTTTTCTAAATACTTTTCATATTTGCAATCATATGCATTTACATATAAACTGTAAATGTTCACTGCAGTCAAATGAGCTCACTCAATCCGATTGGTTTGCATCCATGTTAATCTCCTTCCCTTCTTCTCAATTGCCGGATGGAACAATGGCCAAAACAGAAATTAACTGGTTTCATTGTTGATTGGCCACTGTTGTTTTTGTTGTTCTCTCACAGCAAATGAGCCCCGTGGAGCTCCTTGCCATGGAAGCCCTAATCTTTCAGCATCTCTTCCTCATCTCCTGCTTCCTCCAGCTGGTTCAGGCTGCCCACATCCCGCTGCAAGCTGTTACCAGGCAAAGGGAAGCACATACCCCCCTCAGGTGACCCACTGAAGCATGACGAGAAGGAGGGATAAAGAGTGGGGGATTCGAGGAAGAAAGAGGAGGTGGTAGACATGAGCCTATCAGCAGTGAAATGTAACCAGCTACAATGCATAGCTTATGGCTTGACTTTGAGCAGTCTTATGCAATGCTCTGCAGGGCTGTGCAATTATATTGGAGGGAGCCAATGTGTGTGTGGCAGTGAAAACCATGTACATATATTTTATTGCTGCTTATCACCCCATTTTGAAGCGTAGTCCCTTTCAAAAACACTTCATTAACTGTGACCATACTGCTGTGCAATCAAAGGAGCAGCGCTGCTCCTGCTCATTCCTTCAGTCCCACTTGCCCGGTGCGTTAATGTAAAATCCATGCTCACGACTCTCCTGGGTCTTCATTGAAACGCAACCTTTGAGTTAGCTGCATGGCCACTTCATTCTACATATCAACAGATATTTTCATTATCAATCAATCTACCTTTGCTTTGTTTTTGTTTTGTTTTTCAGGATTTTTAATTTAGCCTGAAAATTCATTTCCCAAAGCTTGAAGCGATGTCTTCAAATTGCTTGAGTCCAATAAACAGTCCAAAAAAAAAAAAAAAATGTCACTTAAAGATGAATACAACGTATCACAATTAATTAATTTTCTTTTGATCGACATATCCCAATATCTACCCAGTGCTCATCCCCAGTTTGTGCTCATGAGCCACTGGAAACATGCTGCAGAGGCAGAACAGAAGGGCCCTACGGACAGACAAAGAGCCTTATCACACAAAAATGAAGTGTCTTTTAATTTCTTTAGGAGACATGCAAAAAAAGTGAAAGCCAAATCTTTAATTGGCACAAGTTTTAAAAATAATCCATCTGCAGAGGGATTACCAAAATGTATTTACTCTGCTGCTTGGGTAACTAAAATGCTGGCAGCTGGTGGGAGAAGTATTTACACACAAAAGCATGAGAAATCAACCATTTAAGTACGAGGTAGCATACTAGTCTTTTTTTTTTCAGTCCTCTTACCAAACTTTTCACCAGTGAGTCCAAAACTTCACTTTTATGCAAGCATACAGAAAAAGTGACACGCATGGGACAGACACAATATCCCATGCTTATGGTCAGAATTTTGCTTTTTAGATTAGACTTTTGGCAAAACTCAAAAATCCTTTCTCTGTACAAAGTCTACATTGCAGAAGCCAGTGCAAACAGAAGCACTTTGTCCTCATTCCCAGAAAGCAGACGAGCTAGGCTGTATTTTGGATTTCATTCATAAAAGAAAAAAAAAATTTTTCAGAGCATTTTAGAGCCCTTAAGATCAATGTTTGGGAGACTCTCAATGGTGTAACGTCAAGTTTGCGATGAACAAACACACACAGGTGCATTTACAACGTTTCTGTCACAAAGCATATTTAGCTTGTGGACAAGACAAAACATTACAGTCTGTCAAACAATGCCAGCAAGCACAAGCAAAGACGAGGATTTTGGTAAAACTTGTGTTGGGGCGTGGACTAAAACTTGGCTGAAAGGGTGCGATGTACTAAAAAATGACATTTTTAAGATTAAGAACATAAAGTCGTTTGGCAAGACAAGCCATTCAGACAGATAATGTAATCCCCTTTGAGGAGCAGGACCTCTGTATCCACACCTCCTCTCACTTTTTTGACAAACTCTGGAAACTTTCAAAGTAGTTTCTACCATTCCGCACCGCATATCTCAAAGACATCAAACACTTGTGCGGCCTCTCACGCATGTCTTTCATATTGGCTCGTGGTTCTGCTCAATGCTTTGAATTTAAGAGAAAAACCTCCTACAGCGCACACATCTTCACAGATGACATCTTTGGAGAGTGATATCAACACAAAGACCCTTTGAACAATCCAACATTACCACATGAACAGATGGTGGATGTTACCTCTAATGGAATAATAGAAGTATTACGACGGTTCCCTGCTGTTTTTGTACAGTTAACACCGGTCTGGCTTGTATTACATTTCCATTCGGCATTAGTTTAACATCGAGCTACAATAAGTGAGACAAAAGTCAGAATAGAGATGACCTGCAGTATGTTAATGTTTCAGTCAGGGGTCAGTGACCAGCATCGTGTTGGCTGATATGAGAGATTACGCTGTACGACCACACATTCCATTTGAGGCTGAGGAACAGACAAACGGCGGTTATTCTTTGATGTCGGATTGTGAAACATTTGGATCTTATTTCTCCGACACAATCTTGATGAAACTATAGAAACAGTAGTTCCCATTTTCTGTTACTACGATGATAAAAACAAGTACGAGGGCAGGTCAGCATAGTGACGCCCTCGAACGGTCTGACAGCGGTCCAAATCCTAGACCAAATACCAGACAGCAGAGCTCACTAACAGTTCATGATAGCTTATATGTTTGATTCAGGTATGCATGCAATGCTATTCCTGTTCCAATCAAAGATTTGAAAACAAGATACAGTATAAGAAGCTGAAGTGGTATAAGATGCAGCACTAACACTGGGCTTTTTATCCAAACTCTTCAAACATAAATGATAAGCGGCGCTGCGGCTCGATCCACTCCTTTTTACGGGTTCAGCACCTAAAAATGTATTTTCTTTGTTGACAGACACATTGTTCTTACTTCCTCTCACTACTCAAGCTTTATTTCAGCCCTCTCAGGTAAAAAACACATATTTTCCTCATGTCGCTGTGGAGAGGGAGCAGCGTCTTGATTCCTCACAACCAAATCTAAAAAATCTTTTCAATGTGTGACACCGAGTCGGAATCAGAGACTTGAGCACAGTAACAGGGGGTTGACTATTGTGTTTTTCAAAGACAGATACTGATATTTGAAACCAATATTACTTTGCAGATACTGATGAAAAAGAATGGGACTGTTCAAACACATCCTTTTCTCTGAACACCATCTCTAACCTTCGGATTCTGAGCCTTCCCTTCATCTTCTGATGACACACCAAAAATTGCTGCTCTTATTAAATTGAGAACAAAAAAACCCCCACTTGAGTAGGTCTAAGTTTAATGTTTCATTCCCGTCTCCACGGTGAAAGCTGTGTTTCTAAACTACATTACATTTTGCAGCTGCTCTGATCGTCTCATGGCGATGCAGATGTGTTTACATTAGAGGGAGTCTACAGGCCAGTGTGAGCAAACTCATTCTCAGATAACCAACGGAAGAAACCAATATAAGCAGCTTTAATTGGCTGTTTGGAGCGACGTTCCCACTGTTATTGGTCGGCCAATCTATTCCTGAAGCGTTACCACAACATACCTGTAATGCATAGTGTTTGAAAGAACATGAGTGGAAGTTTATTTTGCTGCTGATGTTTTGAGATATAAAATAATAGACACCATGGACAACAGGATAGGGCATTAAAGTGTCTTGATGAATGGGGTCTTGCTCTTTTCCCTGCAAAACAAGGACACAAAAGGTCCCATCCATTTTGTTGTGCGACTCGATTGCTAGTGAAGGTTATATTACAGCACCAAGGAGGTGCAGACTAACCATGAATCAATGAGTGACATGTCACGCTCTCCAAATGAGCTCATCCTTTAAGGCCAGCACCTTATGGCAACAATACATTAAGGAAAGGACTGACCAGTAATGGGTAAACAGAAGAAAGGCAAACATACAACACATACAAATAGCTGTAGGAATACTACCGCAGGAGTCATTATAACAATGACTTAATTGTACGCTCTGCCAATGGAGTGATGAAGTAACAACCTAAAAGCGAATGTACAGTTTGCTTGCATAAGGATAACCCAAGGCAACAGCAATATGTCAACACATGGACTAATAAATTTTGGTATACAAAAAGCAAAATCAGATAAACCATCCGGGTTAAACAAATAGAATTGTAGCTAACACTGCCATTTTCCCCTTTAAATGAAAACAAGCATGGCTTATGAATGTAACAGAACATCAGAGGGAGACCACGATGACTCAGTCTCCAGAGACTCTAAATCTCAGTGTTGACAGGAACACTGACAGGACAGTTTTACTTCCTCATTATGATCTAGTCAAGAAACGGCTCTTTACATCAGCCTTTAATCCCATCTTCTCTGCCAAAAGGACAAGTAGGATTGGCAGACACAAGGAGAGGAGGTGGATTGTCATTATACACAATGACAACTGTAGCTGGACAGTGAAGTAGGAGAAAAGTATAGATTTATCTTTGAAGGCGTGAAAGGAGCCACTTAAGCCCTGAACCCATATTTTAATTTAAGTTGAGAGACACAGGAGTAAAATGATAAGACTCAACTTATGTGCAATCAAATCACCTTCTACAAGTCAACCTGTGGCAGAGATGAGTGGTGGAGTTATGCAAACACTATATTCAATCTTGTCCAAACATTTCTGGCGCCTTAAAAACAATTGACGAATACACAGGATGAAATAATAATACACATCGGTGCAAGAAAATGAAATATTTTGGTTCTTAGTTGATCACAAACAAGACAACATAACATTTGCTCACTACTAACATACATGTTTGGGGGGGATGAAAATGAGATGGTGACCTTGAGAAAACTTGGTCAAGGTCAAATTTCGACTTTTGTACTCATCGCGGATTTTTGGAAGGCAGTCACGTGATACTGTTACGCGTATTTTATTGGCTGACGCCATCCGGAAGTGCGACACGTTCTGTGAGTCTCGGACTTCCGTGAGATACAAAAGTGCTTTAAACAGTCGATAAGAGTCTGGGAAAAGGTAATCCAGATAGAAGGTGGTTTAATATCAGTATGGGGAGGGTTCATAAACATTTAAATTAAAGTAAATCATAAAATAAACTGTTCGTCGCTCTATGGCAGAATCCGTTAATCGTGTGTGGAACAAATTTTACCGTGGGCAACGACGGCGCACTGCAGACCGTTTTAGGTACACATCTCTGCAACCTGATGAGATATAATCACTAAACAAACCGCAACATTTTCAGGAATTCAGAGGCACAAAAATGTGTAGATCAGGGTAAAATGTTGAATTCAGGGGGGTGTCGCGGGATATTGCAGTCTCTGACTGCCTTTTTTTTTTTTTTTACATGTAGTTGTCTCGTTTTGGGGTCAGAGGTGGTCCCTGGGGGCCCAAAGCAGGTTATTTGGTTTGCATATGCCTTGGATCCACACGCACTGTCAGCCAAGTGTTGTAACGCAAACACTGCGCAACTGATGCGTTCATTGTTCAATATTTTAGTAAGTATATTGATTAATACCGATTGTGATTACAATTTCAAGTAATAACGATCCAAAAGACGCGTCACTGACACGGATGACACGGGAGCTCAGCCCACAGCAGTTCAAACAAACTGACTCGTCCGGGATGAGAATTCCACAGAGAAATGTGTGTTGTCATGTATCATATTTGCAAGACACAATTCAGGAAATGTAAAAATTTATGACGCGACGCAGGAAGATAGTTGAGCTTTATTAACATTTTGAAAATGACATAAAACCTGCGCACACTTGTTCCGATCCATCGCAAAGTGGCAGCTTGTTGACGCAGTGAGCGACAATCATCACAAGACAATTCAACTTTCTCCCCCCCCCCCACATACATTTGAAGTGCGTTAGAAGTGTGGAAATAAGGTTTCTTACCGATGCGTCTTCAGCGTTGCGTTCCACGTGCGCTCCGACGATCCTCCGGCTGATTCCTCCCGTTGTTGTCACTGATCGCCCACTTTCAGCGCTCCTTTCCTCACTGTTCGCTCTCTGCTCGCTCCAAACCGCATGTCGTGTTTAACGTGGACTTCCAGGGTAGTTGTTTGTTCTCAAGCGGCGGAGGGAGAGTTCGTTTCCCCTGCTGCCGATTCGGCGGAGACGCACCGTCTGTCTGACCGCGGGTCGGGGCGCGCACACGCGTCTATGCGTGTGTGTGTGTGTGTGTGTGTATGTGTGAGACAGAAACCAGTAGCAGGTTCATACACACACACACACACACACACACACACACACACACACACACACACACACACACACACACACACACACACACACACACACACACACACACACACACACACACAACACTAAGACACGTAGCATGTATTTACTTGTTGTGACATCCTCTTTGACAAACAATGGATAATAATAAACCAAAGCTGAATGAAGTCATGAATGAAACACGTTAAACACAATTTTCCATCTGTGAGGTTTCTGCTGCCGGGGCGTAGGTAGACCCATTTTTAATGAGGCATATGCCACAACTGTTGCATGTTGCGTCTTAGTTCTTATTTTATTAGTAATCTCCAAAAAAAACAACATTATTTTTCTGTGAGAAGGTTTTGTCATATATAAAATAAAAAAGACTGACTGAGGCAGATAGACTCAGTTTTGCTCACTCTGTATTTGAAAATTTGTAAGTCTGCTTGAAGTCCCTCACGTCACACTGCCTCCGGTGGTAAAATGTGGTACTGCATCCTTTTAAGGGGCCCCCAGGAAAGCCAGATTTCTAAGGCTGCGTTCAGACTGCAAGCAAATATAGTAAGAGTGTATTTATACTTCCTCTTATTCGTTTAGAAAGCTGAAATACAGAACTATGGATCTGTTTGAGGACAAACATTTTGCATACAGTGTAGTTGGACGTCTTACAGAGGTGGAAAATTGATTAGAAAGATTATAATATGGGACCTTTAAGTCACCGCTCACATAGCTTAACTCCTTTGAGCTCCAACCAAGCATTCTTCAACAGCTGAGGTTTGGACATGTCAACATATAAGGTTGATGTAAACTGCCAGCAGATTTTGCTGATCTTTTGTTTCTAAAGCCATGCCAAGAGAAATAGTTTCCCTGAGCATTCACAGATGCAGCAGTAAACTGCTTGGAAGTGTGTCAGTCTCGTGTTTTCCTTGACTTGTTGTTCACCATCCAAACTTATTCTCCTGGTTGATCTGGCTTCTTATATAAACAGCGTCTTTATTTTAAGCAGATTTGCACACCATTGACTCACATGATAACTCCAATTTGATGCGCCTCTGTTTCTTTTCTTTCTTCTTTCTAGGTCTTTTTTTTAGCTGATCATTAACATGCTGTACCAGTTGTAATGTAGCAGATGTCCATTTTTCACTTGTGACAGCTAAGCTATTAAACGCCTGATAAAGAAAAAAACGCATCCGAATTGCAGCATAAGAACAGGAGTCTCTCTCATCAAATAAGACTGTTTCTGAAAACACTTTGAAGGAGTATGTTTGCAAATCCATGCTAATCTGCCACAACGCTTAAATCCTTCTGATGTGTCATTAAAAGTGCATAAGACTTGCTGTATTAATACATTTTCAGCCATGACTGCAATGTCTTTACCAATTAATTTTTGAATATAATACAAATATATATATGGATATTTCCTTCCAGCTCCTGAATCTTCCTCTGGATCACATTACAGATTGTCTTGAGATTCCATACTATGAGCTGCACGACCATCTGGTAGAGCATGTGGAAACAGTTCAATCCACTTTGATTTCCACTAGCTGTTCTGCTGAATGTAACTCTGAATCTGGATGGGGATTGTTTTGCTGTTATGGCTGCAAGGTTGTCGCGACAGCCTGGAGAGCGTATTGGGTACAGTGCATGACACACTGTAAAATTACTACACTGCAGCTCTGTACTCCCCTACATGAGTAAACACTTTCACTGGAATGACTCACTCTTTCCAGGTTGAGGGAAAGGTACATAGTGCTTAGAGGGAGAGAAAAATCACACACACACACACACATGCACACAAGCAGAGAGGGTTAAAAGGCCATGAGCTGTTTCCTGCTTGTGAGTTTGGGAATTTGGGCAGCTGATGTTCCCAAGGGGAAACACTGACTGGAGATTTGCTGTAATGAAAGACCCAAACTCTGAACCAAGTCAATATTTGTTTTTAGCTTCAGTGTACCAGGTTCAAAAACCATCTGAAAACTGATTGCCCAACAAATGTGTCGAAAGTCTGACACCGCCCATCACGCTGTCTGACGCTGGGGTTGGATTTTGGATGCTTGACACGCCGCAGAGACTCAGATACTTTTCAGGTTTCCCTCACACGAATCAAAGTTTCCAAGAAGTGTTATCGGACTGGAATCTGTAGGAGGTAAATGGTGATGAGGAAATCATGCATTGGCAGTTATTCTTTTACTAATGTGCACTTTTCTTTCAGCACCGTACCAAATTTGCAAATTGCTTTAATGTTTAGTAAAGTTATTTGGATTTTCATGACTTATTATTTCTTGAGCAACCGGGAGTCCCTAATCCAGTTTATCCTCTTTAAACTATTGTGCCTAATGTCCCCTTAGGTTTTGTATTAAGAAGCTTCTAAGAATTGTTTTCATGCTGTTTGACATCATTGTGCTCTGCACACGCTTGTCACAGTGTGAGGAACTTTTGTATGACCTTGCAATAACATTAAATAGAATATTACACCCTTCCTCTGCATCACATTTCCTTGTCCTTTTGTAGGATGTATTTGGAGTAAGCCAAAACCTTGTAATCTTGTCTGGTATTTAGAAAGTGCTTGTGTGGGTTTTGGGTAAAGATTTTCCACACAACATGAGGCTGTAATGACGACCTCTCCAAAGAATCCGCGGGGTTGAGATGTTAATCGGTGTTGTGTTACCTCCTTTTGAATGAAAGCAATTTCTTTTTCTCAAAAACACCTACAAATGAGGCAGAATCAATTGATTTTACCTGGCACTCGTATTTCCTTTTTATTTCTGCACAATTTCCAAAAACCTTTCCAAAATTAAAATAAATAAATAAAATAAATCCTTTCATTGTGTGACGTTCAAAAGAGGAGCTGTGCAAGACGGTGGGATTAAGGGGAACGATATGCCTCGGTTCCCGTGGTGAGAAGCGTAAACATGAAGATGTGAAGATAGAGGAATGGAACCTTGTGAGGGACCTTTTGCTCTGACCACTGGCTGCCTCTAATCTCCCCACATGAGCAGATGGCTGTACACTCACACACTCCCCTGTAAACTCGTCTGCGGCACTAATCAGTCTGAATTCATACGTTTTGGTTTTCTTTATTCATCACATCGGCCCGCTAACAGAATGAAAGGAGAGCCCACGAGAGTGGAAAATGTCTTATTGTGGTCGAACTGGCATGGATGCATCCCTTCATAAGTGTGTGCAGAGTGTGTGAGTTTACAGAGAATTTGAAATGTTGTATGTCGGACTTTATTTCACCAGAGCTACGTCTTAGAAGTTGCCACATTCATGGAGGTGGACTGTGTGTTTATGTGAGAACCAGGTGGCTGAAACCTCTTATTTGGGTTTCACTTGTCAGGCAAGGAAAGAGGCATGTGTGTCAGTGTGAGTCAGTTGAGCATTACCTGCTGTACTCTCCATGCACATGTCACACCATCAAAGCCCATGGAGTTCAATGATTCACCCTGATGGTCTAACCAGAGTGAAATAGGAAAATATTTAGGTCTGGGATCTGGAATTGATTTTACCTGCTGGTGCCTGATGGATTATCTCTGCCATCTGGCCCCCTAAACATGTATAATAGAAACATGAGAACGCAGTTTAAATAATAGCACTGAACACCTTCCTTGTGTTGCCGCCTTGCCATGTTTAATGGCTATAGATACTTTTTAAGTTGTGTCTGTTTCAGTTTAATGAGTTGTTCTAGGATACAGGTTGTCAAATAGTGCTTTTTTTTAAAGTGTCAATTCTTGGTTCAGACATTGAAAAAGTCATTTTTCAAAGACAGGCACTTTAATTAAATTTGAGGAACACATCAAACATTCATCATCTGAATACCCTGTCAGGCCTGGGTAATAAATTTCATACTCAGATCAATCTCAGCTGCTTTGCTTTATAAAACATGGCATAGAAATTTACATTGATTTTCCTGTTCTGAGTTCTGTATTAGCAATAAAATCTGTTTGTTCAGTGAGTGGCGCAGTTGGTTTGATTTAAAAGAAAACAACTGAGGGAAAGAGGTCTTTAATATTATCACATTTACCTCCAGCAAGATTGTTGGTATGTTGTTTCATCTTAAAGAGTTTCTCTTTTTGAAGACTCAAAATGCATCAACTCAACCGTGAAGCAGAAGTAATACATGCAAAATTCACCAGAAAATGAGGATGTGTGGTGTAAATATCTTCATTTTTAATTTCAGATTTGCATTGCAATATAAATCTGTTCTCTTTTCTTCTTTTCTGCAGGATGTGTGGAAGGAGAACTCATCCTGAATCAAAGTTAATATCCAGGGATGTGTTAGAGTGAGATATTTTAGAGCAAATGACTGGAGCCAAGGACCAAATAATGGAGCCACACACCATTAAACACTGCAAACTAAATCCATCTCCATCATGGCAGTCAGACAGATGAATGATGGGTGGGTACAGCTGCTATAGATGTCCGCAATATCCTTCAGTACACTTCAGCTGCCTCTGTCTTAAAGAACGATTCAGGCGTTTGATCAATGTCTTTCAATCCACATTATTCCAAAGAAGACCTTCAGTGCCACTTCAGTGCTTATACCTCTTATTCATGTCATCTGTAAATACAGCATTGCAATCGTAATAATCAGCACTATCACTTATAATATTTGTGTTTCTACACCATATTAACTCTGGAGTAAAAACATGGCAATACGTTTTCCCTTAGTTTCTTCAGTCGAAGGCATCATCAAGTCCTTCCCAAGCACAACTTGTCTGCCAAGTAACCCACTCACTGTCCACTGACTCTTTTTCGCTGCTTTTGCCAGACAACAATCAAAATCAGTAAATCTATTCAAGCAATGAGCGGAGCCCTCTGGGTAACACAGAGAGCCAAAGATCCACTTTAATTTTCATTTGGTCTCTGCAGCAGGACAGGTGCTGCTGCTGGGAGGTGCAGTCATGCATGGCCTCGGTGCCACAGGGAGATCATGGGGAGATAGACCTGGATCACATTGGGACTATGAGATTAAATGACTTATTTCTTATTATTTTATGGTGTCTGGGAGTGATTGGAGGGAAATAGGAAATAAAAATGAAATTGAGGAAGAAGGAATCAATTAAGTCCCAAATAAATGGCCAGTGGTTGAGACATTTTTGATGGTAGCACAGATGATCAATTAAACACCTGATCCTCTTCCATATCTTACTCTGAGACATAAATTACAATAAATAAAATACAACTACTACAAGAAAAACTTATGAAATGTCCCATTTGAGCCTTGATTTTTTTCATTATAGGATTTCAGTTAGTCCTGCAGTGTTATAATTTTATATTTGCTATGTCAAATTTGTTTCTTCCTGTCCAAACAGGTTATCAGACGCACACTCCCATCACGCCCCGGGCAAAGACAGGTTCTTCCACCAACAGGAAAGGGAATCTGACACTTTTCTGTTTGCTCCACTCCTATTCCTGAGCAGCGATAGGACTTTAAAGCGCATTAATGATGCTGACAAAACCAGATGTAACCTAGAAAAAAAACTGTTTTAGTCTGTGAGGCGATGCCAATTATCCAGTTTTGCACAACGGTGCTTAAACCCAATGGGTCCCATGGGGAAGTGGATTGCTTTAGAAAACACTCCTACCGCAAAAAGCATAAGAATGTAACTTGAAATGTGACATGAATTGGAATACACCACACGGGTAGCAGTAACTATTTGTGTGCTGTGTGTATGCATGATGGTGAGGCTCTCATATGCAGCAGAATGTGATGATGCAAGCATCTAGGCTCATGACAGGCATGTCTCGTAAACAACATTTGACATGACCTCATCAGATGAGAGGACAGCCTCCGGATAAGCGCTGAGACCTCAATGAAAAGCTTATCATTTTCTGGAACCGCATGCAGAATTTTCTGGACTTGAAGGCAGGACTACAAGGTAGATGAGCTCAGGACCTCCAGAACTCCTCCAGCTGCTGAGTCTAGTAGTCGTTCACGGGTAAACTGTTTCGTGTTTTTATTATGACAAGAACAGGATATGGAAGATCTTGTTTGCAGCAAGACATTGCTGAATGACTGAGTCAGGGAGAAAGACTTCAGGACCGTGACTAATATGTGAACGTATCTATAGAATCTCCCTTAAATAAATCAAATTCACCCCAAGGTATTGTTGTACAGGTCTGTTACATCCATTAATGGCTAGAATACATTAAAATACAACACCAGTCTGAAAAGTTCGTACTGCTTAATCGATGGAAAAAATATATATCAACATGACTTTGTGGGCTAATAGAAGTGGTTTAGATTTTCAATTTTGACTACAAATTAAGTTTTCCAAGGACCTTAAACTCAGTTGAACAGTTCCAGATGACATCACGTTTGCTTTGGCACCGGATAGTGTTTAGTGGGACCAGACATTTTCCATGGAAACATATCTGTTGAGCTGTCCAAGATAATGGTGCTGACATATGAGCATCCTTTTTACAATGGGGTTTTATGCTTTAATGTGAATCCAAGTCTGTGTGTTGTTATGTTGTGTATGTGTGGAGTGTTTTAAGAAATGGGAGCTGAGAAGTAGTAGAAAGGAAGTGGGGCGATAGTGCTTTTTCCTTTGATTGAGCATGATTTTCTAAGTATAAGCAGCGTAACATTGTTTTTCTGCAAAGTGGAAAAAAAAGTGTTGCTGTGCAAGTTTCTAAAATGGTTTAGTGTTGGATAAGCTACGCTGGAAAAACAGTAAATGGTGAAGTTTATGACTGAGTTTACAAGACTGAAAATGCTGATGCGATGCTCACCACTGTAGCTTAGTGTGCTAGCGTTGTTACATTCCCTCATAAGCACAAAATACAGTTGTAGTTGATGGGAATGATGATGGTGCTAGACAACAAGTCAGGGGATCACCAAACACTTACTTAAATCCATCCAATAATGTACAGGCATTTTCAATAACTGTAGTCATTATAATCTATCATCTGGGGACCATGAATGATTCCCAGATCAAAATTCAGCATGAAGCAATGTGCATAAAATATTTCACCTGGTTTCTAAAAAGTCAGGGGTTCATCAGAAACATTCATCCTCTGAGGATAAGGAGTATTTGCAAATGGCAAGCCGATAAAAGTAATAGTTGAAAGAAATCCAGATTACGAAACATAAATATCAATCAGCTTGAGGAGGTGAACAAAAAAAAGTCAGATCACTGATGCATGGCTAAAAACCTGCAGGACCTCCTTAGTCTCTGAATGAAGATTTAAAAAAAACTCAAGCTGTCATGAAATGCATTCAGACAATCACCTCATAGAATTTTTTTTTTAGAGCAGGTGGAAAAGGAGAATGAAAAGAAACTGCTCATCTTGACAAGGTCAAGAGAAAAGAAAAGAGTTTTCTACAAGGAAATTACAGCCCGATTCCTGCTAATCAACACATCTGCTGGCTGACATTATCTTACAGCACTCTGTTCACCGCAGGAGAAAAGCTGAATGTCAAACTCGTTTTCCTAGAGAGGGAAGTTTGCGATATTAACATTGTCTCTAACCATCTCTGAACTTCTGGAATGAGGAAAGCAGTACTTCCTTGAAAGTGAATAATGCGCTTATTCCATGCAGGAAGTGGCCAAGCTGAATGTCTGGATGACGACTTTCTCTCAGCTCTTTCATGCTTTGGCTTCCTGCATTTGAATCCATTAATCCTTCATACTCAAAGTCTCCTCCCACTTATTTTTTATTTCTTAGGAAGTCATCCATCCCATTCTCCCTAAGCATAAGAGGAATAATGAGGTGATTAGGTGATTTTTTTTTGTTTTGCTGAGTTGTGTTTACCTCCTATATATGTTGTGAACACAATGTATTTCCGTGTTACAGGCAGAGAAATCTTAAAACTATTGTCCCATCAACCAGATTGCACTTCGCTGAACTGAAATCCTTTATACATTTTATACATCATAAAAGGAAACTGAAGTGTTGGAGATGTTGGAGTTACTTGTGGTAACGTCTATCAGTATCTTTCTTATATACTTCCTGTGTCACCCTATGTTGCTGTTCTATAGGATCTACTGTCAGTTATGTCGGTCAAGTAACCAGAGGGGAGATTTAGAATTCATTGAAGTCCTGTCTGGTTCTGCAGGTCGATTGATGTTGGCTGCCACCTAGTGGCCAAACATAGACAGCACGTGACTTGCTTTTCGTTTCATACTTTATCGATTTTTTTGCAAGGCTGGATTAAAATTATTTATTCTTTTAAATGAGGGGAAATTTGTTAGAGATACCAACATTTTGACTTACTTATCTCACTGTAATGTTAAATAAATAAAAGATCCGATGGAAATTGGAGTCTGGTTTTAAATAAAAATCACTTTATTTTTTTAAAATAAATGCATTTTTTACAGTCAGAGAAAACAAAACAAAACAGCAGGACATGCACCGCTGCTCCTGACACTGGAGGCAAACAATGATAACTTAAGAGAAAAGAAAAACACTCGGCTTGCTTTTCTCTTGACCTCTGATCACTTTTGCTGATTTGTCTCAAACTCCAGGGTCTAAACAATGTAGGACTCCTTCATACGGACATGTATTAAATGGCACACCTTAGCTGTGACAAAACAAGACAGTAAAGTGAAATAACTTTGCAGTACATAAGGTATCACTGTCTAAAGAATGAGCTAAAAAAAAAAAAGGGAAAGTAAACCCTCAGAGTCACAAACGGACATTGTCAGCCACAAAAAAAGTCAAAATGAACAGAAATACAAGGGGGGAAAGCACATAGAGAAGGCATAGGTATCTGTAGTTTTTTAATTATAATATGTACTCAAAAAATATCTTCATCAAACCTGGAGTTTGAGACTAGTGTTATCTTCATATATATCTTCATCTGACAAGTCACAACATAAGCAGGCACATTCTGAATACTAGACAAGTTGACGGATGCCCCCCCCCTCCCCCTTCCCTAAAAGCAGAAAAAAAAAACTGTACAATTCTATAAAATGTTTGTGTTTTTACATTAGTTACAAAAAAATAATACTTCATTTACTGATCCTTCATTTTAAGGACAGATGAAAAAAAAAAAGTTGCATTCTTCAAACTTGATGACCTTTTGCTGGTGTGTAATGATAATTATAGGATATAATACTATATGGTGTGAGAAACAGACTGGCAATTGAGTTCTAAGTAAAAAAAAAGTTGTGTGTGTGAACTGTAACGATGACACATCTGGGATTCCAAATGATTTTACATCAACGTGTTTGAAAAATGATGAACAATCTGCAGCACCTTTCTTTTTTTGAAAGCATGCTTTCAGATCATGCTTCCAAAACACGCTTCTGTGAAGGGGGATCGCCTAAATTTGGGAGGAAGTAATGAAATCTTGAAACATCATGGAGAAACGAAATTTTTAAGAAACTAAAATGACTAGACGTGATTTGTTTTTTATTGGATAAGATTTTTCAAATCCACGGGACTCTCATCCCAGTGAACTGAACTCTAGTGTTTCCAGACACGCTCAGCATTAGGTATCTTTTAAATATAAAATTAAACTCGGGCTCTTTAATGTCACACCTGTCAGCTAAGCAATTACACTTCAACAGACTCGACAGTCGCTTCAGCCGAGTTCTGACACAAAACTGACAAGACATCTAAAGCAAAGGGAACATTAGCAACAGCTTATTCATTAGCAGGACTGTATAGAGTAGAAAGGCCTCCGTGTGACTACACAGGGATTAAACCTCCATAGAGTGGAGAGGATGGACATGAAGCGCTGCCGTCGGTGGCCACTGCCGTTTACAGACGCCCCTTTTGTTTGGACGCTTTCAGGATAAATAAGTCGATATAACCGCATGAATCAGCGGTACTGCAGTCATAAAACGCTTTAATGAGAGTTTGATGTGAGCGCCTCAAGTCTGGTTCAAGAAGAAAGAGACAAAGAAGAGAAAAAAAAACAACAACCGTGAGAGATAGAAGGAAAAATAAAATATTCTTTGGGATTACATCTGGTGTTTGATTGGTTTTATGAGGTCGTCGTGGATGCAAGTGGTCAGCCGTTGGGCCGAGGAGGAGGGGCAGATGGTCGCCACAGGAAAGGAGAGAAGCCTCCTGTTTTAGGGTTCTGGAAAGCTTCTGTTCAAAAGTTCATCTGGACCTCATTTACCACAATGATAGTGGTTCAACGAATCAGCATTAATGTGAAAAAACAATGTGTGAGTTTGTGTGTGTGTGTCTGCGTGTGTGTGTGTGTGTACATACAGACTAAAATGCTGTCATCCATGGCAACTATGAAGCTGTTCTGGAATTTTCAGCACAGTTCCAAATTATTAAAAAAGACTGGGGGGGAAATAAAATAAAAATACAATACAATTGAATGTGGTTCCACCACCCAAACCACACTTAGTCACTCCCCTCCTGGCCCCTGACCTACAATCACTGACCCCCTGGTGGTCTGGGGGGGGGGGGTCGCTCAGACCCAGCCACTGGTCAGCTTATAGAACATCTCCTCATCTAGAGATTCGTTCTGGTCCTTGGCACGCGTGGACAGGAAGATGTAGCCACCGATGAACTCGTGGACCACCTTACAGTCCACCTCTGCACAGATGAAGGACAGACTGGGTTCGTCGGCAAATTCCACAGTCACCTGATGGGGGGAAAAATCAGTCACGCTATGACAAAAATCTGAGGGGATCTGATTATATTTCTCATCAATAGACAATAGAGTGTACGATGACATATACTACTAGAAATAACTGCTTTCTCTACCATCTTGATCTCCCAGTTGACGTTCCACTGTTTCATGTTGCTGAAGCGCCAGGTCTTGATAGCATCTCCAGTGCCGGCATCCATGCGGATCAAACGGTTGTAAGTGATGCCGATCAGCTCCTCCCGCTTTCCACCCTGGAACCTGACAAGAAGAAAGCCTCTTTCATATTTAAGCATGTAGATGAAATGATATGTGGCACTTAAACATAAAGCAAAGACCAGGTGACAGAGGCCTACATATGAAGGCAGCAACAACATACTTTGCAAGGAAATGAGTGATTCCAAACTCAGGCAGGGACTGCCACGCCTGGATGAAGCGCATCTTGGCTTCAATGAGGCTCATCTGGGCCACATTCTGGTGGGCTTCAAGAATCCGGGCAGAAATCTTAGAGATACAGAAAATACGCATGACTTTTCACAATATGTCCAACAGTTGACCAATGATATTTACACACAACCTGTGAAGAAATACCTCCTGTCGTCCCAGTTCATTCACCTGAAGCACCCAAATCCAAATAGGGTCCCAGATGAAGTTATCACACACATTATCAGGATTTCACCAGAACGCAGTAAGAGTCTACAAATACAAACCTATCAGGCCTCTGAGGAGCGAGACTATTGTTGGTGATCCAAGGGAAGCTCCAATATGTATGACTGTCCACTAGGGCTGCCACAATTAGTCGACTACTTAGAATTATGTCGGCTATTAAAATCGTCAACAATTTAATAGTCGATGTCATTTCTTGCTTTTTTTAAAATCTTTTTTTTTCGCTCAAAACCGCTGCTGCACCTTCCACTGTTGCTTCTGTTTTTCTATCCTTGACACATTTCATGTGTTTTCTGTAATGTTAAGATTAATAATAATTCTGTAATTACATGAGCTCAGTCATTGTTGCTACGTTTGATGACAAAGACAAAGGTAAGGAAAAAAACAAAATAACCCTGAAGTATTTAATTTTGTGATATTTAGGCTAGTGCCTTTTCCTTATTTTACTCAGCTGTTTGCACTGTTTGCTACACAGTTCAACAACTGTTTTTAAATTACACAATGTTTGTTGTTACAAAAACTTTTCATTAAATGTTTAATGAACTATCATCTCAACTGTCTTCTATTTTTAGTTAGCACGTACCTTAAACACTTCAAACTGAAAACTAATGATGAATATATAAGAGCAGCTTCATGCTGTTGCAATAAGGTGTATGTTGTACATTCAATTGACGTTTGACCACATTAGTCAACTAATCAAAAAATAATCGGTTATTAGTCAACTATCAAAAATCATCTGTGGCAGCCCTACTGTCCACAGTCCCCTACTGACCCTGGGTCAGTAAGGGAAAACATGCAGCCCATTATTTTAATCATGCAACTCAACAGGGCTGCCATCTGTATAATTAATGATAAGCATTTTCAGTCGTGGATTTAGTCTTCCTCCTCCACAGGTCACCAATCAGTCACTTCATTTGCTTGCAATATGGAAATCAGCTAATAGAGACTCAGGTATTAGTAAAATAAACAAGTCCATTTAAGGGAACTTTGTGATGCTCACTTCCCACGTAACATTTAACATTCTCAAGTTTAAATAAAAACACCCACATAATTAAAAAACATAATTAAACTACTTTGAGATCACAAAATTTGTTACTTTAGAATACATTTTCTAATATTCTTTCTAGATTCCAAAGGGTTGATTTGACAAATGATTTGCATTAATGTTAAGTTTGCAGGACGTGTTAAAAAGCCCAAAACATGCAAAAACACTGGATCATTTGTTTGACTGAAAAACCCCAGGATATCAATTTGTCCCTAACTTGCCTGCAAAGACTCAAATATGACCAAATATTACATCAATAGGATGGCTTGTGATTTGCATGTCTTATGATTTGCTGCAAACATTATAGCTTGTGAGAACAAGAAGAACCTACTTCTACTGGCCACCAGCCCCTATGCGCTACGGTTGGTTAGGTATGACGGTTAAGACGCAAAAAAAA
Source organism: Antennarius striatus (assembly GCF_040054535.1). Taxonomy (NCBI): domain Eukaryota; kingdom Metazoa; phylum Chordata; class Actinopteri; order Lophiiformes; family Antennariidae; genus Antennarius; species Antennarius striatus. The sequence continues at coordinate 15,070,632 of NC_090792.1, forward strand.
AGGTGTCAAAGCTTATGCATCATGCACAAACGTACGTATCTAAGGCTTACAGGCAACCAGTGGCTCAACTTACCAAGTCCCTGATATAGCCTGGCTGAACATTGGAGGTGGGGAAGGGTGAAAAATGAAGCAGATGCATATAATGAGAAAAGAAATACATTTTTTTACAAATAACAAGCAAGGAAACTAAATTTGAGGATGAAGGTATCAAAAACAAAATAGAATGTGGTCATAGTCGCAATGAAACCAAGCAAAATGTGAAGAGTGGCAGTGAAGGTTGGGAGTCATGCAGCATTTAGAGTACAGCACAGGCACACAATATTTGGCTGGTTTCACGTGAAGGTAGTGATAATGGAACTGTACAGTTTACGCTTCTCTTCTATCTCTTCTATCACCACAGTCATTCAAGTAATTCCACGGATTTCTAGTAATTCAATTCCCATCCACCAGATGGCAGCGCAGACCAAGCCGCACCCACAGGGGCCTCATACGTCTCTGATTCAACAGTATATTATTGTGCCTTTAATGTTTGCTTTCTCAGATGTAAATGAACAGATTTGTTCAGAGGCCATGTCGGTCCAAGTAAACTAAAGGTTCCTGTGTGTCTGCTCCAGGGACTTCTCTCCCAACAGGAAGTCCAGTTCAAGGGAGATGGGGAGGGGTCGCAGCTATGAGAGTGTGGACTGGCTTTTCCCAGAGAGTTGTCCCACTCCGCATTCCCAGGCGCGGCTCATTTCCTGATGTTCCACGCCCACTACGACAGTACACGTGTGTGAGTGCGCCTGAAAATACACTCTTTCATGCTGTGCCTGAGGGACACCGCTTATCACACTAACTGTTGGTTTGCAGGTCCAGAGAGAACCATGGCACGAGACACCTCCATCTAACCATCCATCTATGCATCTCTTGCTTCCACCGCGACCCGACCCAAGATAAATTGAAGGAATCAGATGGATGGAAGGACAAAACAAAAGAAATTACAGTAGTGTTCCATAAACATAGTTTCCATGAGTTTTTGATTGTACGCATGTGGTTTCAGGGAATTTCCAGCAAACTTCATGATTCATGTTAATGAAATTGATGAGCTGCTAAAAACTGAATTTCTATCATTGTCTTGTAGTGTAGAAACTGGAGCGGGAATCTCAGTATCAAAGAGCATGATGTGGAGATGAAAAAAACCCCCCATTGAACAAATCGTGGTTTGTAGCTTCACTAACAATAATTTAATACATTCTATCCACCCTACATCCAGCATATTTCAGGATATGACCAAGACTGTTTCTGGGTCATTACTTACTGCAGCAACACCCTTCCAACATCCCTCCGACCCTTTGGCAAATATTCCACTTGTGCTGCAACTTAAACGAAACCAGACTGAGTAAGCTATGGGTAGACACCCCCCACATGCACACATGTATACCCAACTAACACCACTATGGTAACCGTGTACTCAGCTGCTCCGCTGTACATACGCCATCCTGTTGGTTACATGCTAATCTGATGGACACATTGCAAACCTTTTCAAATGCTGGCATGTGTATTCATTCACATAATTGTTGTCGATGACATTGCTTTCACTCACAGTCTGGACTTGCAGAATAATTTCTTCATTTGTCAGTTCTAGCAGAAGTTTTGTCCACAAGTACAAAGACAGAGGACAGAAGAACTATTCATTACAATATGACATGAGCAATTCTACTGTATGCATGCCGAGTGGTTTGGACGTCTGCTGTCCTGGTTTCCCCTCAGACGGAGGGGGGCTGGGGAAGTAGGAATAGAAGGAAGAGGAGGAGGAGAGTAAATGAGGGGGAGTCGAGGGAGGCTGCATTCCAATGCAAGACAACACAGGAGCGGTCCATCTGGGAAGCATCAGACGCTTTAATTCCACAACAGACTTGTCAAACAAGTAAACAAGTTTCCCGAAAATACACATCAGCCCTTAATCCGTTCTCTTTGTTCATCCACGCTGCTTTTAACTAAACCTGGGAGGCACATTTAAATGCATCTTGAGTAGCACTGCCTACCTGCTTATTTTTGTACTTTTTCAGGTAGCGCGGAGACACCAGGCATTCCGGGTTGATATCGGTGGTGATCGGCTCGATGAACTGAGGGTCAGGGTTCATGTGTTGCATTTTGAGGAAGGACAGAATGTTCTGCACCTCCAGGTTGTAGGAGCTGTCGGCCATGGTTTTGCCTTTGGAGGCCAAGCGACATGCAGCCATCCAGTGGGCGTACTGTTTCTCCTGGAGAAGAAAGACAAACGCTGACATTGAAATCCTGCAAAAAGACAAGAAATGACTGTGACTGGTAAAAAAAAATAAAGAACTTGGGTCCACACCGTGTCACACCGAAGCCAGATCTCATTCATGCCATCAGCCACAGGGATTAGCAGTTTGATGTTGAATTTCTGACCCGAGATGTTCACATCTGGAGTTACCTCACAACCTACACATGGAAGCCAGAGCGCAGAGCAAGACACAGGTTAAAGATCATACGACAAAATAAAGCATAATATATATTTTAATATAAAAAAATTCCCACAACATGACACCATTTGTACCTCTAAGATTCATTTGGTGAGCTGGTGTCCCATGTGCCTCCTCTTTACTCTTGTAACAGGAAATTGTGATATCCTTGAACGTACACCAGTACTGCTTGTAGCCCTTCAGTGTCAGTTTCTTGGGTCTGCAAAATGCATAAGAAAAAAGACTTCTTAGGAAGATGAAGATAAATAAGTTTTTAAAAAAACCCTACAAAAACAGAGAGTCTCAAGTGCAAAGTCAGCAAGGTGAATAGGAAAGGAGACAAAATTGGAAATTAATGGAACACCAGATGAGATCCACACGTTTTATAACGTTTTATGAGTCACACTCCCAGATGCCACCAGCTTCTCAACCAAAGGCAAGAATGAGTATGCCTAAAATCTGCTTGGTCCAACTATAATAACTGAGAGCTCAGCTGGCAAATGGCCTGTGGCAAATAATGCATCCCATTACACTGATGCTGACCAGACACCATCTCTGTCGTTTGATTCAGCATCTTTTAGACAAATGAAAACTTTGCACGAACGCAACCACAGTTGTTCTGGGTTCTCCAAAGTGTAACAGTGAAACTGCAAAAAGTGTTGTGGGATTAGGAGGGTCTGGATTTGGACTTACTTAAAGACTTTGACGTAGTCCGCTAGCTCAGGAATAGATGTGATGTCACCCTAGAAGGAAGGAGGAGACAACTGTTAGTTTAAACATCTAAACCGTAACAGATTAAGAACATGGTTAAACATAATCAAAACTGAACTCTGGCTCAACCTTGTACATTTTCCATGTCACTCCATGGCAGAGTATTCTAAAGACGACATTTTATATGCAATATCTCTAAGCTCAGTTTACTCTGATAAGCTGTATAAACTAAAACAGTCCTGGGGGGCGGGGCTACAGTCACAACAGATAAAAGTGTTGGGTTCATTTAAGTACATAATATTTCACACTCCCAGGCTCTTGTCAGATGAAAGCTTAATAAATAACAGCAAGAAACTTCATTGTTCGTTCCCCTCTGCTGGACGGCGGTTCCTAGTCTCCATGGGTTTGAGCTCCTGTTTAATAAAGCTGATGACAGGAGACATCATCAGACCTCACTAGAGGAACAATGAACCAAACATACTGTCAACTACTGCAACTGGGGGAAATAATAATGGTGTATAATAGGGAAAAGAAAAACCAGTAAAGACATTTAAAATCAAAAGTTTTATATTACAGAAAATGACAATGTAAATATTTATTTGAAAACTAATACAGTATTTGAAAACACATCTTGACCCTGTTGTGTTATCATACCAGTGTATTGGACGTCTTTCCACCCTCCAAAGTAATCTCCAGGTCTGACAAGGCTGCGTCGACCTCATCTACCTCCTTCTCGCTGTTGTTCATGTGGTTGTCTGACGACATGATTGACAGCTTGTTGATGTGGTACTGAGGTAAAACAAGAAAAAAAAGGTTTCCTTTAAGCTACTTCTGACCTGTCATAGAATTATGATAGCATAATTAGAAGGTCCACAACGGTGTGAAATATGGACAACTCCATACCAAATCATGGTCTGTAAATCCTCAAATTCATTATCCTTATGTTAGCGGACTACATCTGAACCAGTGAAACAGAGACGTCTGGAAAGGTTCTCATCAACATCTTCCTTTAGGGCACAAAGTTACGGTAAAGACCTTCAAAGGTTACGGTGAACAAAACAAAGACTTAAGTTTCTGAGTGTGTGTACCAGATTTTCTTATTTTATCCATGAAGCAAACTGGAATCTATAAAATTTCAAAGAATATTTTTATCCAAATTTTCTGGTGAAAATTAATCACAAAGGTAAAGGATGATGGAGTCAGCAATTCAAACCCCTTCATCAAGTGATTTTAATAAAGGTTTCCTGCGCTAAGTGTTACAACAAATAAGCCCTCCAACTTTGGCTCATAAAAGTAAACTGCCCTGTGTTAATTGCCGCATAAATACTTAAACGTGTTGGTATTTATACTAGAAAGCACCGTCAGCGTGTACTATTGTTTATATCTGCGATAAAATGAAACTTTATTTTGAAGGAGACGAAGGAGAAGAGAACATGTTTGAAGATCAGGAGAGGATGAAGTGTTGGTGGTCATGACTCGCTAAAGAGGAATAAGCAACATTGGTAAGGACAGAATGTTTTCAGTGTGCCTTTGAACTTCAATAAGCCTCTGAAAATGTTTTTAGTGAGAACATATGTGAGACTCGGCGCATTCTCGTAAAAGAGGAAACACTAATTCATTAGGATGCAACGTTGCTAAAACTTTTACCACGTTTCCCTCAAAGTGTGAGACCCAGACACTAAATACAGCTTGTTGACAAACGGTATTCATAATGTCAACCCATTGCCAACCCCCACCAATATATGAATGAACAGCTGTCAGGACAGCGACAGATAGGGAGGGGTTTTTGAAGCTTTAGCTAGCTGTGGTTACAGAATGTGGGACAAAGGGTTTTGCCATGACACTTCATTCCATTGCATTTTTGATTCGATTGTCATCTAAAAGCTGCAAAGCCAGGTGGCTTGTTTCCCGTTTCGATTTTTAGGTGGTTGTTTATCTGCAGAGGTACAACGTGCTATCTTTACCCCAGAGGTTGGCTTTACTTCTCTTGACCAATGATTACCTCATTTCCATGCACAGCCTAAGTGGAATGTCCAAGTGACAGCAGGCTAACACAAGTCAGTAACATATTGAATATGAACCATCATTGTTCTTTATATAGATCCTGTGTATCTACCCAGACCAGAAGCTCAGAGTACCCAACTGAAACAGTAGTAGCTACTCAAGTGCTAACAGACAGGTAGTGAAAGAGTAGCTTCCTGTCTAAACACCCAACTCAGACTCATACATCTCATACATCTCTCAGGAAGTGTAACAAGAAACCCGTTATGTTTAATTATAAACCAGACTGATGAGGCACATCCTAACATCAGCGTGTCAGAGGGCTTTTAGAGGAATGTGAGCAGGTCTACGAGACGGTATCTTTCTGGGGATGGGTGGTCTTGGCCAAGGGACCGAGTGCTGTTGCCCGAGATGCTCTATAATTACCCTGCGGATGAAGACAGGGTGGCGTCCTGAGGTCTTGGCACCCCCCCATACCCAACTGGGTCAGAAATAGCAGAGGTGCCCCCACACACACACACAAGTGAGCGCACACATACGCACACACAGGGACCTACCTGAGGGGGTTAAAGGGTGCCACACCTGTATATCCTTTGCACTACTTCATGCATGTCTGTCCCGATAGACTTCAAAATGGTCTTAAAAGAGAAGCGTATGCATCTGAAATATTTAATGATTCAGGTAACTGATTAACACAGAAGTTCCTTTTGAAGTCCAATAGGAATGTGTGGCAATGTCCCCATTAAATCAGTTCGCAACTCTCTGCAAAGCATTAGCATGCATCCTACAGCAGAAGCAGCAGCTCGAGTCTGAAAACCATCCTATTCATTAGCTTGTGGATGAGATGGCAATATACCCACTGACCTCTGAAAAACAGGACTACACGTCATTCAAATTCAGATCCTGGCACAAAAAAGCTGCAAAAGGAAAGTCAAGATCTCACACTCACACACACAAACACACACATTTTTTAATATGTACCTGCAGGGCAGCAAACATCATCATTTCCTCCTCTGTGCACTCAATTTCCTCCAGCAGGATGGCCCACTTGGCTTGTTCATAGAGCTGGTTGACTCGGATGGCATCGTACTGTTGAGAGGTTGGACACAGATGTTAACACACACACACCAAGACTGAATAAACAAACGCCCACATTCGCTAATACACACAGGACAGAATTTAATTTCAGCAGAATTCACCACAGCAGTCCTAGAGCGGTCATGCTCCCAAAGAACAGTTATTACTTTTCTCCCCTTTAGGTAGTCAGTATATTGTCATACAGTATATTTTCACCCTTCATTTTGATAGCAACATGCGAACATATATCCCACAATGCCTCTGGGGCTTCTGTGTAAGATGAAACTGCATTCTCTATAGGATGTACCTTGGGGTTCAGGTCAAAGAAACTGTGGTATTTGAACCTCAGCAGCAGCACCTCATTCTCTTTGACATCCTGCTCCATCAGAGACCTGGATGAGTCCAACCATCTGTACATGCACAACAAGAACATGTCATATGAAACAACCTCCCTGCAGCTTTCTGAGCAGCAGAAGAACCATAAATATACTCCCAACTAAAGCATTTTGACCATGAGCTGATTAAATACAACCACTAATTGAGGATCATCTCACCCTTGGTTGATTTTAGCTTTATCCAGAAGAGACTGGGGCTTGTAGAGTTTGACCAGGATGTCTGGGGAGGAGATCGGCTGGCTGACTGCGAGGATGCCAGGATTTCCCTCAGAGAGGGGGCTATCCCCAAACCAGGCAGAGGTGGGTGATAGAGGGCTGCCATCTCTGGAATCATAGGTGGGGGTCATAGTCTTGCTGTACAAACCCGGGCTGGAGTAGATGCTCCCTGAAAAAAAGCATTAAACCATCAGAAGTTAATGATGATATCCTCCAAGAAAACAGTCTTATAGTTGGAATGAATATTACAATAATTATATTATGTTATTATTATTATTATTAACCATTATAATTTTAATTGTGGCCTCACACAGAAATTTAAAAAATGAAATTTTTTTTAACAACACACACTTGCAGCCTAGAAGGTCAGCTAGCAGTCACCACCACCATGTGACCACCAGCCCACATTTTGCAGATGAGTGGCTTAGACAATGTTTCCCTGCTGATGGCCGGATTGATGTGGCTCAGCATGCAGATGTTGCCCAACATGGTCAGAGTCACCCACTTATTCACAGTCAAAAACCCTGCAGGAATGCACTACACACAGCAAACTACCGCACAAGATGCCACAGAGAGGAGAGGGGGGGGGATGCAAAAATAGGGGAGGATGTGTAGATACAATGAAGATGATTTCTTAATGTAATGTTAAATCTAAAAAGGTAAACATGATCTACATTTTCTTTTGCTCTTTTGGTTTTCAATCCCTATTTAAATTCAAACAGTTGTGTTTGCATTTCCTTTTGGCTTGGAGTATTTTTGGCCCACATTCCCCCTCCCCTCCGTAGGGTCTAGGTCAAGAAGCAACACCAGCTAAACCACTAAATCCCTTCTGAAATGAGGAAATGGGCTCAGTTTATGTTTGCGACTTTGCACGTGTATGTTTGTGCATGCAGGCTGAGGTCATGAGAACAGCGGGCCCCGCTACGGTCACCCGTTCCTTGCAGGGAGGGTGCTATTCAGCAGCTCTTTTAAGGTTGCTCCTCAATGCCTCCCTAATGGGTTCATCAGGTCATGAGGAGAACTCCCATTTCCCATAGGGTCTCTTGAGGAATCTCAAATATCCAGAGAGATATAAAAAAGAAAGCTGGCAGCCCATTAAAAATACAACTAGGTCACTTCCATCCTGTTTACAGACCATCCAGTAAAGGCAAAGAGGCGCTAAGAATGTTATCGTGACTTGACTCCCTAATGCTCCCACACTGCGGATTCCTGAAGGGCTTAGATGGATGGAGCTGGACCACCAGGGGCTCCTAAGACAAAAAGTCAATCAAGGCAGAGCTGTCAATAAATAAATGTGTCTTTTGTGGATTAGATTTTCAACAAAAAGCTCATGTGTGCAGTTTTAGCTGTGGAATGCATTTAGGACTTTGGACGAATATAGAAAAAAACCAGAACAAAAACCCACAAAAACAGGATAATAATTTACCTGTGACTGTTTCTCCCTAACAGCTTAACTTTAGTTATCCGCAAACGTTTGAGGGGGGCTGGAGCAACAGAACAAAAAATGATCTCTGATCTAGCTGATATGAGGCATAGCTTTTATCATGTGACCACCCAAATCAGCTGACTTCCTATGGAAGTACAGTCAAGTGACTTGGCTACTGAGTCTCCAAGCCTACAGATGTCATGTGACCTCAACACTCCAGATGTTTGGGGGGTGGGGGGGCAGTGAAGGACAGGGAGGAAAAGGCAAGGCAAAGGTGAGGAAGCAGCGCTTTAAGAGTAAAGGACAGAGGAAGAGGAAAGCTTACCTTTGACAGGTCCGATGTAAATTATCTCAGAGGCTAGGATGAAAACAAAGAGTAAGAGAAAGAAATAAAAAGCTAGGAGGTGGAAGGAGGAAATGGAACGGAAACAAACAATACCAAGTGGACAGACTTAAGATATTAAGGACCCTGAGAAGACAGGCACGTAAAAGGAAAGCAGAGGAACACAAAAACGGGGAGATGTGTGGCATTTCCACCGGCCACTGCCAGCTGCCAAGTCTCGGATTGAGCGATGAGTCAGTTCACCCTTCATCACTCTGGAACGAGCGTTGAGGTTCAGTCCTTTCCATCCACCCATTCATAACCACCCAACACAGCATGACTGATTGAAAACACAGACATTGCTCTGGTCAAAGTGACCCAACCATGCATCTATAAACTGAAGCAAAAATATAAAGTAATGCTTGTGTGGAGCGTTATCCTCAATGCTGACAGGAAAGATAATTCGATACAACAGGCGGATCAACATGTGGTGAGCTCATAGGGAACTGATGTACAGGCATCATGACCAACAGCTAAACCATGGCAGTAGCAGTAGGATTAGGAAGTAAAATAACCAGATCAGTGGGGAACTTGATATGTGTGCAGACAGACAGGAGACGTCATCAACGGGTAGTGGATGAGATTTTTTTTTTTTAAGGATTTAGAGCATTTAAGCATAAATAATTAGTTAAGTTCTCCTTATCCACCCACATCTTTTATGTCTGAGGTCAGTGTCAACCTCACTGGAATATATACAATATTGAAATGTTGTAAGCAATGAGTGACTGCGTAAGGACTGCCAACTCATTATCCAGTTGTTTCAACATCATTTTAATTCTATTAATGAAAAGGGTATCAAAGTGATATCCAGTTGATCTCTCCATAAACCGTTCATCGATGTCAGAGTTAGATGTGTTCAATGTTCTTTTTTGCTCAAGGAACAATAAAGAACCAAAATATAAACACACCCGACCAAAGAGGTGAGCCGTTCTACAAAAGGCTGAACGCGGCCTCTGATCTGGTGAAGGAGGATGCAGATGTGTCGGTTTATAGCACACACACACACGCACGCGCACACACACGCACGTACGGAAACTGGTGACGGCAAACTACATTGAATATGGCGGTGCGAAGTTGTTCGTATCTACGAATGTTCTTAAGTCAGAGGTTCTTATCTTGAGGACTACCTGCAATCCACAACTAGCTTCACTATGAATCATATCAACCTGTGATTAGAATTAGTACTTGTGAGAAATGTTCCAGTGACTTTTCGTGACTCTCCAGCTCACATGAGAGTGTGTAAGCCATTACAGGAGCCAGGAGACGAACCAGGGACTGAGGCATGACAGACTCAAACCATACAAAGGGACCCATTCACCCGGGTCTCACAGTGTTAGCTTCATGCTAACAGCAGCATAACCTGCTGTGTTACTCCCCGTTCACAAGACCGTAAGTCCCTCATCACTGTGAGGAGAGAAAAAGGCCAGTATAACACGCAGTCATGTAGCCTGGTTTGAGTTTTAAAATGGTAGCATGACCAACAATGTGTGGAATCTCAACCATTCTTCGTCCTCCCTGCCAAGGAATCAGTAGGCAGGCCTCAAACTCTCACATTCGTATTTGGTCACCAGAAATAGGGCGAAGCAATCTGGAGTTATCTTAGTTGGTTTTAGAACCACAGGCACGATCACACACACACACAAAGAATAGAAAACTCTCCATTACAACCACTGGAACCTGCTATTCAACCTGCTGCTGGAGGGAAATGATAGGGTTACACACAGTGAAATACAAATGTTTATTTAGTTCATTGCACAGAGTAGCAATCCATCCACCCAGTCACCTGATCCTGGGGTTAACAGAGGACCTTCCAGCTCCAAATCATCTTCTTCCGCCTCCTCCAACTTTTTCTTCTTCTTCTTGGGATCACGGGGCTTACGCAGCAGAGACAGCTCCTCCGGGTGGCGAATATCTGGAGTGAGAGTGAGGAAGAAAAAAAAAGGTCATTTGGCACAAACGTTGCCTCACAGCAGGTCACTACAAAATAAATTCCTTGTTAAAGTTTAAGCTTCAATCAGACCACATGAGAGCAGTCAGACAGCACATGCCTTCAATAAGTAATTTACAAAATCCCACTATGGCCATGACGTCTCTCAAATGGAACCTCAGAAATGTCACCGTAAACACAGCCAATCAGAGGAAGACTAGGGTGGGGGATGTCATCACCACTGCAGAATTTAGGAGAGAAAACTTAAATTCTGTTTCTGGATCCTTACCATGTTCCAGATAACCCTCAAAATTTAATTACACGTTTTTCTCCCGAGGGGAAACCTTTCGACAACATTTCATTAAAATCAGTTCAAACATGTTGGGTTGTCTTGCTTACACACAAACAAATAAACAGACAGTACTGATCACCAAACCTCCAACTCTCTGGTGAAGGCAATAATGGAAATTTAAAAAAGTTGAGGATAAAAGAGGAAAGAATAAAGAGGCAAAAGGAGAAATGAATTCGGTAAGGATTGTTGACAGCTGTGCACAAGGAGTGGAAAATTGCAAATCCCTTTTCTCAGGCCCCCCAACAAATCTTGCTTTAACTGTAATCCCCAACTGAGACAGGGCAGACAACCTCTCTTTCTTTCTTGCCCTCTTCCATTCCTTCATCTTTTCATCTCACTGACACATAAAACCAGTATTCAGTTGCTGGAAGCAAATACTAGGACCCCTACTCTACAAGAGAAAAGAATAATCCTTGACAAATGAAATGAAATAAACATCCTAAATGTACGTGAGCTGAGTGCAAGATAGTAAGACAAGCAGATTGAATATAATGAATAAAACAGAGCTGCCTCTCTCTTCTCTTTTCCTTCCATCCCTTAAACCTGGAGCCTAGGGAACCATCATCCAGCACAGTAATGGTGTTTTAAGATGGAACGGTTCTGATTTCTGATATAGCAGAGACAGCAAGAACACATCCAACTGAGAATAATCGGTCTTAGATTAGAGGTCTTCTTCACATTTTCTAAAGACGAAGAATTTGAAAGGTGTTGCAGATGGATCGAGGATGGTTTTTGGGGGGAACTTAAGAGCAGAAGGGGAGAGAATGTCTTGGCTGGGTGAGAAATGTTGTTTGGTTTGTGTAACTAAAGCAAAAGCATTCCAGGCGTTTAAGAACTACCAGATGAGAGCTCACAGTCTCTCTCTCCCTCTCTCTCTTCCTCTCCCTCTCCCTTCGTTCTTGCTCTGCTGCAGCGATGAAGCACAATCTCTGTGCCCTTATACAGCCATGTGAGGTGCAGGGGGCCCACAGAGCTGTGTGAGCGGGCCAAATACAAACACTCAAGTGTGTACCAAAATATGTGTACATGGGTAGAACATTGTCCCTCGATGAGACACAGCATAGGCTTGTGGTACTTTTAAACTATGTCATTTTCCGTGTTCATGCTCATGATCTCATTGCAACCAACATCAAGAAAAGAGAAGACTAATGAGACATAATAAAAGATCTGACATAACTTCCATCAATTGTTTCCGGATTACAAACCTCAACAAATGTGTTTCCGTATTTTTTTTTTAATTTTGTTCCATTCAAACCATAATAAATACAATTATCAAGCTTTAAAATCCATTACCTGCAACATATAAAAGTGAAATGAAATTTTAAAAAAGGACTTGACGGAAAAATATATAACACGATAATATCAGGTATCTTTAAGTTTGGTTACCATAGAAAAAACAAACAAATCAGGATAGATGAGCATTGGCGTAAATTCCTGCTGACATTCTCCGTTAAGTGATGAATAAAGTGTCTGTAGTGATAATTCAAGAATCATGACTTAGAGATGGGGACGTGATTGCCTACACTCACCACATACTTTTCACCGTGACATCGGGAAGGGGAGGAGGAAGTAGAGGAAGGCTGAGTAATGCCGGAGTGAAAAACTTCCATTGGTAGAAATGATACCTCAGACAATAAAGACCTAAATCTTCCATCCTGCAGACTCGTGGTAGAAACTGAGCCCGGAGCCAGAAGTGAGAAGTTGACTGAGAGCCATTTAGGCTGACGTGATGTAATTCTTGGAACTCATGATTCATTGCGGTGAGTAGGGCCAGCTGTAGAAAAATCACTAACACTGTCACAATTTGATTTTATAGCACTCAAGTTTGCCGTACAAACAGACCCTACATGGACAAAAAAAAATTTTTTTGAAGGAGTGATTTGACCTTTGTTTTTCTCCTGCATTCTTATCGACCTTGTGAAGATATACTGATCAAATAGTGCTTGGTTTTTTTAATGCAATAAGGAGTGTGATATAGTGAGATTAACAATGCTATAAACCAGTGACAACACACTAAGATATCCAGAGCACATGTGGCATTTTTTGTTGAAGATTTATAATAATAATAAAGAATAAAATGATAATAATTGATCTTGACATTTTGTTAAGAGTGGAAGTTGTGTTCAACTAATGAAAGGAAGCAAAAAGGACACTAAAAAGGGACAATAACATTAATTTAAGAGTTGAAGGTGAGGCCAAACTACACTCCTGTTTTGTGTCAACAGTGGCCTGTACACTTGGTCCAGTTGAGCAGACCACTGATTGATGGGACATAAATCTGCTCACCCAAAACAATTAAACATTAGTCCAGGACATTTATGAAAATATTTCTAAAGGAGAAAGTGCTCTGGCTAAACTTCACTTTAATACATTTAATCAACTCAACACTCCTCCTGTGCTCTTTATCTTCATCCATTCCAAACACACACAGCAAAGTTGCAGTATTGTTGTTACTCCTATTGTGTCTCAGTTTTCCCACATATGGAAGCGAAAGAGTGCTGCCTAAAAAAGAAAAAAGAAAAAGAAAAAACCCACAAAACTTAAGTGGAGACGCCTGACTCTTATTTCCCCTGAAGTTGCGCTTTGCTGAGCGAAGCAGCCTCAACATCAGGCTCCCAGTCCAGTCATGTGTTCGTCGGTAGTGGGAGAGAACATTTTGTGATCTGGCTCAAGGAAAGAGAAAAGCAGTCCTCCTGTAAGAGGGAGGAGGTTTATATGTGTGTTTAATGTCTTGGAAGTAAGTCTGCAATGTCTAGACAGGACAAGCTCATGTCATATTGAGTCTTCGCCGAGCAAATGACCCTTTGCAGAATGAGGGGCCGGTCTAATATGTCAGACCTTTGAGCAATTTATACAGAAATTTAGAGCTGAAATAAATTTAATGATTATCTGACCTTTCTTTATTTCAGTTTACAACATCCATCAATCAATTTCATCAATCAATCAATGCTGTGGCATACAGTTTCCAGTACTCTCTGCCACCGACTATAAACATTTAGCACAAGGGTAGCCATAATTAGCTTCAGCCTGACTGGACCTCAACCTACTTTTGTAGATTGCACTACAAAACAATCAACCCTTCAACAAATTGTCAAACTTAAATTTGAGTGATCTTGGGAAACCCCCACCCCCCCACCCCCACCCCCCCACCCCTTCATAAACTTAAATTTAAGTGATCTTGGGAAACCCCCACCCCTTCATATTTTCCTTTTCCATAAAAAGATCGCTAAAGCCCTGGATGTAAGAGCTGCCAAACCGAATCAGAGGTCAAAAAAGGAGTAGACTGAGTGATCTTCATGTGTAACAGCACATCAATCTTTTTGCTGAGTGTTCTCAGGTCCCGACCAGCCCAGATGGACCGTATCTGTGTCAGGACACAGCTGCCATGGACATGGGCGTAGTAAAGCGGTGATAATGGGTTTCATAGTTAAATTCATAAAGTTGCGTTGATTTCCTACACTTTTCTAATGTATGTAATGAGTCTGAGTGGCACGAAAGAGATTTAAAAGGAGAGTATAAGATTGCTGCACCTAAAAACATGTCGATATGCATGTTGATAAAATGTTCTGGAACAGGAAGTAGCGTCCGTCTGAATACACCGAAGCAAAAATAGCCCAGATAGAAAATTAGTATGAACTGGAGACAGAAGGTGAACTAAAATCTCCAATGGTTTCCTCTGGGTTTCTGTCTTACACTATACCCACCACCCCCCCTTTTGCTGTCTAGAGTAGAGGCTAGTTGGACAGGGCTCGTCGCTCTGATTCTCTAGGTCGCACAGCTCACAGGGAGTCAGCAAAAACTCTGTACAGGAAATAGTAAAACTCAACGTTGACCCTGATAGCAAAAATTTAAAAAAAAGAAAGGTTTCCAGACCAGCTGGAAGTCAGCTGTCATGCCCCACCGTTCCAGCTAAGAGCTTTCCAACTGCTCTCATGGTACATTCTGGTTTGTTTGGTTTTTTTCTGGCAAGACATCAAAAACTTCAGGACATGTACAACTAACCAAAAGAAAATTTGTCTGCAACTCAAGCTGAAATCAATTTATTACAGAAGCAACAGGCACATTCCTAACTATTCCTGCCCCCCTCGACCCCCACCCCCCTGCTGCTGCTTTCAAAAAAAAAAAAGTCTTTCTGTATATCCTGAACAAACAGTGGCACTCGGTCGATTTTATTTTGTTAAAAGGCCCACAGCTTTGTAAAACTCAAAACCTTTTCATTCCTGCCTAGTTAAGAACGAGGTGGACCCCTGCTTGTAAAACAGCGCAAAGCAGTTGAAGTTGGAGCTCCTGCCTGTTGTGTGTGACAAACACACAAACAGGTGTGGTATGACCCTGCCTAATGGAGGCACTTATATTGGTGGGTGCTCCACAAACCAGCTAACCCCACTGGAGACAGTGACTAAGTTGAAGTGGGAAAGGGTGGCGTCTGGGCGTTAGCAGGTCAGAAGTCACTGTGGTCCAGTGGGTGACCTCTGACATATGTATGACGGGACAGGGTGGAGGCAGCAATGGAATATATCCATAATGTCTGAGTGTGCAAACCTTGGGTACTATTAAAATCCCAGGGAACAGTTAATTTTAGACATGCCAACAAAAAAGAAGAGATAAAAGTGAGTAAGAGTACAAGATCACATGCATGTCAGCATTCATGTGTGTTTTAAGTCTGAGACACTTTGATAATCTCGGTTTACAAAACATTAATTTGAGACGGGTGGAGCCGAGGTCTCAGGATGTGACCCCAGTGACTTAAGAACAGCAGACTTATACATAAAGGTTATTCAACACAACAAACTGTCATACATTAAAAAAAAGGAAAGAATCAAATTTGATTTCTTGAATCTTTCCAAAAAGGAATTAGTTATGGGGATTGGTTCAGGAGTCTAGCAACAGCAGACTCAAAGTAGACTGGACCCCTATTCTGTGCTTATTTCCATAATACATTCCCAGTCAGTCACACATCGTCTCACATTCAACTGTTTTTCCACATCAACTAAATCTATGAACGCCACTCTGCTTTCCTGTCAATTATTCAACTTACTGAAAGTTTTGCAGATGTCAGACACGGCCTTAAAGACACGGTCCGAGAAGTTGACCTTGACCTTCATGTGCTTCATGTTGGGCAGTTGGAGACGCAGCAGCTTGTGCTGCGGCGTGAAGAGCAGCCTG
This sequence comes from Antennarius striatus, assembly GCF_040054535.1. Classification (NCBI taxonomy): domain Eukaryota; kingdom Metazoa; phylum Chordata; class Actinopteri; order Lophiiformes; family Antennariidae; genus Antennarius; species Antennarius striatus. Next base: position 15,086,750 of record NC_090792.1, read on the forward strand.
GCGTCGGCTTGGATGCCGTACTTGTCTAAAGTCCAGTGGGTTTTCAGCAGCCATGTCTTCTTCTTCTCCCACCACAAAGCATGGTCCGACCAGTCCTTCTTCACATCTGTGGAGGGGAGGGAAAGAGGAGAAAGGATGGGTTTTAATCACCAGCAGAAAATGCGACAACTTTTTATTTGCATAATTTGTCACATCTAGGGTTGTCGTACTGTTCACACTTTAATGATCTGAGGTCACCAAATACGTCTTTTCAAGAATGAGGTTGGGGTTTTTTTGTGGTTGGGTTGTTGGGGGTTGAGTGAATGTTTGCACAGGGGCGGTGAGGTCAAAGTGAAGGGGAGGAGACATATGTGTGTGTGTGAAAGACGTGGCTGTTTGTGTGACACCATGGGGATATCAGGTTCATACCTCCTCCTTTGTTCCAAGGCTGCACTGTGATCCGTAAAGCAGATACAAGCCACTCAAAACCCCCTTATAGCTCCCAGTCTTTTTGCTCTAGGGGGGCGCAGCACAAAGCTACACACCTTCTGTTGTCACCGTGTATCTGGCTTCAAAGAAAAAGGTGAAACCCGCAGACCTCTATGTGTTGACGGATTTTTTTTCATACTGTACTGAATGCGTTACTTGACGTCTCAGATTCTGGTTGATTGTTGAGAGGGTTCTAATAAGGCCATCGTTTCTCAGCCTACTACACTTTTCCCTGTTTCTTTCCAAGTGGTGATGTCATTGGTCTGGCATTAGTCAAGAAAAGCACTTCCCATGCAGGGTTTTCATTTCCTCCACCCACGTACGTCATCATAGCTTCTCGGGCTTTTCCTCGATGTCCGTCTGGGTCCTCTCAGGATTCACAGACAATATATATTTTTCCACCTCAATCATTAGTTATTTATCATAGCAGTCAATCTGACTTAAATTCTATACAGCTGCAGTAACAAGATCGTTTGAAGCATATACTGATTTTGATCACTGTAGTGTATGATGGCAAACAGCCAAGTTATATGAATGTTCCTGTGGTCAAACATAAGAGCTTCATTTTGACCCTCAATGAGAAGTGCATCCATTTTCTATTGTAGGTTGATGGCACATTACATCATGTGGCAACAACACTGCATTCATACAAAGGAGGCTGCATCTACTAATGGAAAAAACTGCAGGCATAATTGAAATTACTTTATGATGCTTAACACACAAAATGTAGAAAACATCAGCACCAACAAGCTGGAATTATTCCACTACTGATGCATGCACGTCGCTTCCTCTCGCGCTAAAAGGAATATAGTAACAACGATGGTGATTCTCAATGCGTCTCAACAGTCCTCCATATGTCCGACAGCTTGGCGCCATGGTAACCTAAACCTTGATTGCCCTTCTGCTTCTGTGTGGTGCTATTGTTTCCCAATGACCTTAACTTTACATAGGGGCACCCCCATGTATCGCCTACACGCCGGTGCTGACCCCGATTTAAAGCCCAGTGAATGGGATTAGATGGTAAGTAGGAGAACCAACAGAATGGCTGCTTCAAACCAGAGAGTAGACTGCTGTGATGTGGGGAAAGCAACCATCAATAGGGAGAAGATAACAGTTTATAGAAGATGAGTGACCACCAGCATCTCAATGCGTGTGTCATTGTGAGAGACTTTTGGAGAGGGACTGGCGGGGGCAAGAGGATTTGGCTGGGGGAGTTGTTTATCAAGCAGTCGGGTTTTATGCTGTTTACACCAGGGGGAAAACACTTTGTACTTGAGTAAGGACATTCCCGTCTCTCTTCTCTCGGAGACCCTCTGTTAGTTAGTCTGGTAGCGTGGGGTCTGGCTGTCATCACTCCAGTCCGTTGCCTCAGCTGTGCAGAACACAACCTCATCGCTGGTTTAAAAAGAAACTGCTCCTGCTAATGTGCACTGCCATTATTAAAGCCAACTAATGAGAGGGAGCAAGGATCTGAAATTTGAAAATAGACCAGAATATATTTTCATAACTCCAGTCACAGTTTTTCCACCAAGAACCTTGTAATTTCGGGTGTCTCAGGGTAATGCACAACGCCTAGCCTAACACTTGGCACTTAGGTCTTCGCCGCAGACCACATTCCATAGAAACATCCTCATACTCAGCATGCATGACCAATGTACAGCTTGTGGGGAGGTATGAATAAAAATCCTGGCTGCTCCATGTTACCCTCAACAAGCTCTAAATGGCCTCTGCTCTGTTTTTTTGTAGCCGCCCATGAGCAAAACCTTAATTGACACGGTCTTTCCTTTGGCTGGCTTATGTCGTTGCGCAGTCCTTTGATTTGTTCTGAGTGGACGAGGATAGCTTGGGGAGGGGTCCGTTGGTTTCTTTCAGCAACAAGGTGGCAACTGAACCCATGGAGAAGGAGGGAGCTGACTTGTTCGAGCTAAAAATACAGCCTGCCAAGCCTGACGTAATGCAACAGCCAGAGAAGAGGGGGCCTAAGTAATTGGGTGCATTAAATGTGGACCCACAGCTCTGCAGTAGAGTGATTGGTGTGTGTGTGTGTGTGTGTGTGTGTGTGTGTGTGTGTGTGTGTGTGTGTGTGTGTGTGTGTGTGTGTGTGTGTGTGTGTGTCTGTGTGTGTGTGTGTGCTCGAAAATGGAAGGCTTGAAAGACAAGGGGAGGCGAAACAGAATGGCAAAACCATGTTTTATGACCTCTGCAGGTTGTGAAAGATGATCCAGAGATTGCGCGTCTGTGTGTTAGTGCATGCACACAGGTTTGTGGATTTATCTAAGCAATGGTGTTCTTATCCATCCATTAAATGCATTAGCTGCGTGTGTGTGCGTGCTTTAACCTGGCAAATTAATCCATAAATTTTGACCGACTCAGTTATTTTCATTCATTCACCACCATCACTTCTGCAGCGCCTGACCGAGACCGCTTCCTCGGCTCAGTGCACCAAATACAACAGGAAGAAATCATGGTTTTAAGAAGGCATGGTTTAATATAGACTTGTCTGAAAAGCAGTGAAGCTAAAAGCAAAAACACCAAAGCCAAATGGTAAATGCGTCCAGGGTTTTCATTTGGATGACACAGGAAATGGTCCCTTCTTCCTTCTCCTGCTCATCCCTCCTTTCTGCTCTTGACCTATTTGGAGTAACTATGGTGTTTACATTAGGAGACGGCTTTGTTTATGGAGGCCGGTCTGTGAGAGGGAGGGGAGTTGGTTCGCAGTGGAGAGGAGGAGAAAGAAGGAATGAGAAAAAACGGCACGAAAAAGAGATAAGAATAATGGAGGATGAGCTAACATTGGGAATTCAATAATATGAGAAGCAGCCGAAGCCACGAGGAAACAGGATACTACAACATCATCCACCGTATCACACACAACTGATTCACAACATTGAATGTAACGCTCAACTGTTCACCATGTTTATTTTTCTGAAATTTTTGATCAAACACTTTGGTATTAAAATCGACAGGTGCAATTTTTGATGAAAAATATGTTCTGCAGTCATGACATTCAACTAAAATCTGAACATAAAAGCTGAATTAAGTTCAGTATAAATAGACCGATCAATTGATTCTTTTTAATGCAAACCATGTAGCCCAGCCACGATGACACTTGGACTATAATTAATGATTATTTTCATTATTAATTCATCTGCTGAGCATTCAATATCCTCAAATGGAGGGAACGGTCAAGTGTCTGGGGTTATAGCTATCAGTGATTTAATAGTTTTCCACCAACGAATCAATTAGTCGATGAATTGCTCTAGTTCTGGGTGTGACAAAGGCTGAAAAGATAAAAGAAATCCACGCTGCTGCTCTGGGCTGTTCCTCCACCTGAAGGGAGTAATAGCTGAACCCATCTGTATGAACACAGGGTATTTTCCATGAGCTGTTGGAGATCAGACGTTCACCATCAGTGACAACCGTGACTAGTCTGACGATTTGTCATTTACAGCCATCAGCTGATAAAAACATTGTGGTTGCGCCTGGTCGGACCAGTCATGCAGTTTCCTTGGCGACTCTCGGCTGACGCCTTAAGGCAATGGAGCACGGCCACGGAGCCGTTTTCACATAAAACAATGACACGGAGCTGCAAGTTTGGCAATCTTGTTCTCCCTCTTAAACGTACACACAGACACACTCAAACAATTTATCCTCCTCTACAACATGAAAACTGTCTCTACCTAAAAATATCCTTTGTATTGACAAGGCTGGTATTGACAAGTAAACATGGAGACAGCAACTGCTCCAAGCTGTCCTTAAATTAGATCCACTGTAAATGGCTTTTAGACACACATCCTCGTGCTATTCACAAATAGCAAATATATGATAATATATATGATAACACAGGTGATAATATCTGTGTAGCAGACAACAGATACATCTCCATAAAATTACATTGTTCTGATACCAAATAGCATAAATCGATGCAATACATGATTTTAACTTTGACCCTAGAGAGATGAAATACTTCACTAATATTTTCATGTCTTTTAGAGGTCTCCTTCTGGCGTTCTATAACAAATACCATGAAAAGCCTAACCCTTGACAACCAGTTAAATAGGATTAGCTGAGATTGTTTGTTATTTTTGATATAAAGCACAGTTCAGTTCCATGCCAGTAGTCAATAACATGACATTTATCACATGCATCAAACATGCAGCACAGATCAGACCCAGATTCAGCTGGAAGTCAATCGCTACTAACTACGAGACACCCAACATTGACATTTCAGGTTGCAGTAATGAGAAACAAAAAGTTTATCTGGGTCACTTTCTTTCTACATCACAGATAGAATATCTTTAAAAGGTCACGACTGGCATTAAAATGTGTAAAGCAACTACTCTTCCATATACAGAGTTCAGATCCAGACACTTTTCTATGTCAACACATATATAAATTTACAATCATGCTCATGCCTCTAAGGCTTTACTATTACAATATTTATTCCATAACGCAATACATGCTTTCCATCTGGGGCGCATCCAACCAGCAACAATAGCAAAGGCAATGCAACAGTTCTGGCTTTGATGCATTAGGAGAGGTTAGGAGGGCCATTAGAGGAATCCTCCTTAGAGACAGATAGTTTGTATCCATTTGTGTCATTTTCCAAACACAGGAAAACAGTAAGGGTTGTCTCCTCCTGCCCCGACTCAGCTTTATACAATTAAGTGTTCAGGGACACAGCAAAATAATGGTGTTACAAGAAGTACTGGGACAAAGATCAATGGAGCAGATAAACAATATTCATCTGCCTTTCTATCCATCCATGCATCCTGCCAGACGTCCTTGTAGGACCATGATCGGTTGTCCAGCTGAGGCGTCCGAGTTCAACAGGAAGCTAAGCTGCTCCACAGCTTTCTCGCCAAATTTCTGGTCATACTCTGAGATTTTTTTTAACGTAACAATTCAGATTGAGTAAAGCTGGTGAGCACAAGTCCAAGGTAACATTTCAACAACGTACAGCAGGACTACACAAGGAAAACTCAAATCATTGCTGTTTCCACGATGAATCAAATGGAGAACTCTGTCTGACATTACAGAATTGGTTTGATTCCAGCATGAGCCATTTTATATTATTTTTACTATTATTACTATTATTATTTTTAGTAGTAGTAGTAGTAGAGTAAAACTATTTAACCTCTGCACAGAACCACCTTAAACGAGGCTTCATCCCTTCGTTATGACAACAAACACCTCTCGCACTTTGTTCTGTCAGAGGGAGTGCAGGGAAAGATGAGAGGTGTGGGTATTAAGTTTAAATGAATGAAAGGCGTGAAGAGAACGGAGGCAAATTTACTCATCCGACGTTACCGGTGTGTTACAACAATAAACTGCATCATTGCATTAAACTGGATGAGAAGTTAAGATTAAACCTTGAGGCCAATAATTAAATATTATAAACTGTAAAAATAATGAGAATGTAAGTGAATACATACATAGGCCAGGGGTCTTCAGCACAATCACAGCAGCATCTAACTAGTGAAACAGGAAGTTACTGGCCTGGGCAGGACCACTACTTAGGCTAACTACTTCCTGTCGGAGATTGGAGAGCAGGATGATCACACAGGCTGCCAGGCGGTTTGTCACTTCCAAGATGCCAGGTATTTATTGAGGGCTCCACATTTACAATCAATGATTCTCATTAAGCAAAGTGATAGAGCAGATCTGTGTGTGACGGCAAGATGATATGAGGTACAGCCTTGAAAGCAAACTATTAAGGGAATACCGGTTTGTTATGGTTTGATATATTGAACGTTGAATTGCAAGTTGTGCTCATAGCGCTTACATAATTAACACAGATATTCCTTTGCTATCTCCAGTCTTTCTTTCGCTCTTTTTCACCTCAGTTGGGGGGGGGGGTGGAAGGGCAGGAAGGCAGGAATGCAAGGAAAGCACAAGGGAGAAGAAAAAACAAAGGAAGTCAAGCATCCTGTGTTGAATCGCATCTGTTTCCTAATGAAACTTGGATTCCTTTGTCATACTGAAGTCATCTCCCCCTGGTTGATGCAACCTCTAGCTAAAAAGTACCTTGGAATCCAAAAAAGGGTATAGAATTCAAAATCTAACAAGCAGAACTATCCCAAATGATACTGAGAGGACACTTAAAGCCACATCTAATTTTACTCTTCTAACTGAACATTATAATAATAACAACTGGTATTTTCTTTAAGAGTTGCCTATAAATAGAAAGAAAAAAAAGACATTATGGTTCATGTTAGCTACATGATTGTTCCAAAAAGACCCAGAAATGAACGAGGAAATTTGGGATATGAATATCTAGGTCAGCGCAAATACGAAACACACGTTTTCTCTGACATGCAGGGAATATTTGCTGTGGCTCGCTGGTGGTGTAGCAGCCAAAAACTGCAGGCCACTCACTGGAAACATACACACGAACTCTCCAAGTCACACTGGACCAATTAGCTTGCGCAAGTCCTATTTATGGAACGTTTCAGTCAGCAGAATCTGGAACAAACTGAACAATGCTATTGGTTATTTAAGCTTTGCAACGTGACTGGATGATTGCATGGTGTTAAATATGACGCTTCCGAAATTTAAAAATAGGTGGAATTTTCTTTATAAAGAAGGACAGAAAAAAGGGGGAAAGGAAAAGAAGGAGATTTGAGAAGGAAAAGGGGAGGTAGTGGAAGCAAGCAACAGAGAATCCAGCAATGACGGTGACATGCCAAACCTAGGAAGTCATTTCCTGCTTCACCGAAGACTTTTATGGAATTCTAGCATTGTGGCTAACGTCACACTGCTCGAAGGCAGACACGGAGACCAAGACTATACTCAACTCTCCCGTCTTTTCTCCGTTCTCTATCCAGTCCCTCTACTTACGAGGTGAAGCACAGCCAAAACCACCAATGTACCTCCAGTTGTGTAGCGGTATTTGTTGGCAGCCAAGAGAGCAAGATTAATCACCAATAAAGGCAGCCAAGAACAAAAGGAATAGACTTGGAACCAAAACATCTACAACCACAGACTAAGGCTAATACATCAGTTCACATATCCCTGGTCTATGGGATATGTGACGCGAACATTTTGCATTCAAATGCCCCCAAACAAATCTGGAACACTTTAATTTGAATTCTGAAATTTATAATGATTTTTAACAATCCCATACTAGTTATGCCCATGAACAAATAGTCATTTTACTACAGTTCTGAGGAGGCATTTCTCATCATTTAGTAGACTTATACGCACGTCTTGCACATGTGCTATGCGTGTGTCTGACTGTGTGTGTGTGTGCGTTTCCTACTTCCACAGTCCTTGCACCTGAATGAGAAATTGTGAGGTAGATTAAGCCCATGAACTTCCTTTTCATGGTTCTAAAATCATCAATCTAAGAAAATGTCCCATGCTTTTGTGAGGAAACACAAAGCAGTTACGGTTAGCAACAATTTGCAAGACTAAAAAGCCATGTACCTCAGTAATAATCCCTTGAGATACAATAAAAATCCCACCAGCTAATGTCTTGTGCAGCATTTATTTTCCTTTATAAACAGCCAAATATTAGCTTTTAGAGAGGAAAGCAGCACTTTTGGAAAACCTCAGCTAAGAATAACAACAACATTAATAAGTAAATCAAGGATGAAAAGATTACAGGGTCAGGAGACTAAGGGTAGTCAATCAGGTGGCTTTAAATACTAAAATCCTGAAGGGCTGAATGGGAAATGGATGCAGAATTCACTACTCTGATCAATAGCTGAGTGCCTTCCTGGCATTTGTCTATTTAATCCATTATCAAAGGTCATTTGAGCCTGCACTGTCGATGAGATGACCTGCAGCTCCAAGGTAGGGGCGAAAAACAGATGTGGGACACGTGGACAAGACACACCCACAACCCCACGTAACCCTGTTCACGAGTTGGAAATAAATGAACACACACACAAACACAAATAAGGGAAATACATCAGCAGACTTTCACACAGTGAAAAAAAGTGTCATAAAAAGGCATGGTGACAAGAAAACTGAGCACTAGCTGCACTATGGGAAACAATTCCTGTAACACAAGGTCAGTCATTCATGTTGCGTAAGAGAGAAGGAGACATTGTGTCATTGCACCAGAAGGTCTTTCCAAAAGCAAGAGGGAGTCACTGCCTTCAGAAACTCTGAGGTGTCCACTTGTCTCTTATTACAGTAACACTTTGAAGTGTGTGTAAATCTACACATATACAGCAGCCAGGCACAATTCCCACAATCCAACATCTGTAGCCCCATTGATGGGTGAGTGACATCACTGGAGGTGACCAGCAGGTGCCACAGTAACAGGAGCAGGTCGGAGTCAGAGGAGTTAACATATTATAAGTGATTCAGGGCTCATTCTTCAAGCTATTGCCTCGATGTGGGAGTTCACAATGCATATATCAGAGTTCTTCGATAAGAAGAGGGGTGATGTGTGACACAAACGCTGTTTAGTATTCTATGCTTGTTCTTCAAAATGCAGGTAAAATTCAAAACAGAATATTCCAGAATAGCAAGAAATATTCAAGTCAAAACATAATCTCTGTACCAGAAGTTAAGGGCCTCAAATATTAAATTCTACCTCTATTAGCATTAACTGTGCTTCAGTGAGCTACTTTCACTGAAGTAATGGCCATTTTAGTATGAAAACACAGGGGATTTAAATAAGTTCAATACCAGCAAAAAAAGGATGGAACTGAATCACATTTGTGATAAGACAGTGGTAGAAACCACGTACACCCACATCCTGTTATTTCTCTTTGGAGGAATAAACATCCAACCATGTTGGACCATTCAAACTATCATCAACATGACGACCTTAAGTCGCCGGAATCCTAAGCAGATAGCAAAAAACAAAGACAAGTCATCAGCCAAAATAGAAACTGAAATTGATGGTCACAATGGCTGCGCAGAACAAGCTAATTTTTCCAACATTCAAAACACAAACAGCGAATGGTGGAACACTTCCCCCACACTACAGGTCCTTCTCAAAAAATTAGCATATTGTGATAAAGTTAATTATTTTCTGTAATGTACTGAAAAACATTAGACTTTCATATATTTTAGATTCATTACACACAACTGAAGTAGTTCAAGCCTTTTATTGTTTCAATATTGATGATTTTGGCAAAAGGTAAAGAAAAACCAAAAATCCCTATCTCAAAAAATTAGCCTATTTCATCCAACCAATAAAAAAAAGTGTTTTTAATACAAAAAAAGTCAACCTTCAAATAGGTAATTATGTTCAGTTATGCACTCAATACTTGGTCGGGAATCCTTTTGCAGAAATGATTAATTCTATGCGGCGTGGCATTTAGGCAATCAGCCCGTGGCACTGCTGAGGTGTTATGGAGGCCCAGGATGCTTCGATAGCGGCCTTAAGCTCATCCACAGTGTTGGGTCTGGTGTCTCTCAACTTCCTCTTCACAATATCCCACAGATTCTCTATGGGGTTCAGGTCAGGAGAGTTGGCAGGCCAATTGAGCACAGTAATACCATGGTCAGTAAACCATTTACCAGTGGTTTTGGCACTGTGAGCAGGTGGCAGGTCATGCGGAAAAATGAAATCTTCATCTCCATAAAGCTTGTCAGGAGATGGAAGCATGAAGTGCTCCAAAATCTCCTGATAGCTAGCTGCATTGACCATGCCCTTGATAAAACACGCTGGACCAACACCAGCAGCTGACATGGCCCCCCAGACCATCACTGACTATGGGTACTTGACACTGGACTTCAGGCATCAGGCATTTTCCCCAGTCTTCCTCCAGACTCTGGCGCCTTGATTTCTGAACGACATGCAAAATTTGCTTTCATCCGAAAAAAGTACTTTGGAGCACTGTGCAACAGTCCAGTGCTGCTTCTCTGTAGACCAGGTCAGGCGCTTGTGCCTCCGTTTCTGGTTCAAAAGTGGCTTGACCTGGGGCATGCGGCACCTGTAGCCCATTTCCTGCGCACGCCTGTGGATGTTTCTACTCCGGACTCAGTCCACTGCCTCCGCAGGTCCCCCAAGGTCTGGAATCGGCCTTTCTCCACAATCTTTCTCAGGGTCCGGTCACCTCTTCTGGTTGTGCAGCGTTTTCTGACACACTTTTTCCTTCCCACAGACTTCCCACTGAGGTATCTTGATACAGCACTCTGGGAACAGCCTATTCGCTCAGAAATTTCTTTCTGTGTCTTACCCTCTGGCTTGAGGGTGTCGATGATGGCCTTCTGGACAGCAGTCAGGTCAGCAGTCCTACCCATGATTGCGGTTTTGAGTAATGAACCAGGCTGGGAGTTTTTAAAAGCCTCAGGAATCTTTTGCAGGTGTTTAGAGTTAATTCTTTGAATCAGATGATCATGTTTATAGCTTGTTTAGAGTACCTTTTCATGATATGCAAATTTTTTGAGATAGGAATTTGGGGTTTTCATGAGCTGTATGCCAAAATCATCAGTATTAAAACAATAAAAGATCTGAAATATTTTAGTTGGTGTGAATGAATCAAAAATATATGAGTTTAAAGTTTAATTTTTATCATTACATTATGGAAAATAACCAACTTTATCTCAATATGCTAATTTTTTGAGAAGGACCGTACAACACAAAGAAGGTGTCATATCATGGAAAGTCATACCCTTCAACCAGATCTTTAACAAAAAGAGCTAACATAACTCAAACAATGGATAAGGCCAAGCCTTGAGCGAAGTTGGGTGGGGAGGCCTAATGAATTCATGTCGTCCCACACGCGGCAGCAACACTGTGCTCTTCTAGCAGAGATGCAGCACAGCAAAGCCGACCACAGAAAACAAAGACCTCAGTTATGCCGGGCTCCAACAGGAGAGCTAAAAATGGGAGCATGGGCAGGGAATAAAACCTTGGAGCGCAACAGGAATGCTCAGCACTTGAGCGACATCGACACACAACGCACTGTCACTCCCAAGTCAGGCGGCCACCACCATTGAACTTTCTCTAACCTCCATGAAACAGAGCCATGCTCAAGTGGCCGGAACAGAGGAGTCCTTTAGCTTTCTTGCACCCAAATCTGTAAAGTGCGTAATTGCAGCTACAGAACAGTGCACAATACAGTGTTGGGGAGGCAGGCTGTGTATAATTTCTTTATAACTTGGGTTACTGACCTACATTCCCTGAAGGGTAACAAAAAAACTGTTAATCTAAAAGAGGAGTCTGAGCTACTATGATGCAACAAATATACTCTGCCTGGTGGAGATCTGAACAATGAAATTGGAGAAAATCTATTCTTAACTTAATCTTGTATTCTGAAACAATCTGTGTTTCAACACAGGAGGTGATGTTTACTTGATGGAATCACACGACTCTCAGATAGACAACTATAAAGGCATTTATTCCCCTTCGGCCATTGACGCACAAATTTTCTACAATGAACAGAAGCAACATTGAAGTCAAATGTGAAGGACTTCATTACAGCAAAGTGGATTGTTGAAAAAACAACCATGAAAGTGAGATTAATGCATACCTAGTTTCTCCACGAGCTTCAGCATGACTCCACCGATGTGGATTTCCCCAGTGACCCTCAGCGACACGTCCCTGTGTAGGTCAGTGACGTGCATTTTCAATTCCCACGTCCCGTCGGCGTAGCAGCCATCAGGCATCCGGATCCCGTCCAGCGCCATCCTGTCAAATACACACCCACGGTCAGAAATGGAAAGGTCCATTTGTCTGGACACTGGAGTGAAAAGCAACCTTTGGACCTCCATAGAAAAGAAGAAATTTGGTGTAAAGTGAATGCATAACCCGTCTAGAGAAATAACTAGCACATTTTCAAACCATTAGCTAATCTCTAAGCATGTTTACAGAAAATTGCTGCAAATTAACTGACTTACTTGACTGCAGCCAAGCATTTCACTTGAGTCTTCGATTACAAAGGTTGAGATTTGATACTGCTTTAAAGAAACCAATCGAACGACAATGTGGCCATAGCCATACGTTATGCTATACAAATCCAATCACTGAACACGTGATCAATCGACGGTCATGGTTGGTACAAATAGTAATCATTGATTTGTCTATGTAACATCTTCAGTTTTTTAGGACGAGTTCCCAAAGTCCAAACCAGTGTTTCTGGTGGTTACTGTGATGTCATCGGGGTTGCTGTATGCCAGCTTGAAATGGGACCACAGATTTATAACAAACAGCCAGTGTGTCATGCTGGGAATGAGGACTTTGAACAACATTGAACAAAGAAGAAAAAAGTTTCATTATTTGTCAAGCATTCAAACAGAAATTTACACTCCAATACTTTGTCCATAAACAATTTCTTTCTTTTTCCATTGACATATGGAAGACTTAAAAACTATATCAGTGTTTCTTCTCCACTGCAGTACTCCTGGTTTTTACTTCTTCTTCTTTCTTTTTTTAACTTTCCTGAAGATAGATAATGCTTCCAAATTCAGCATAATGTTATGACATGAGGTATGATTTTCTATTTGTGATGTCATAATGGTATGGTAAGGAATACAGGATGACTTGTCCATCACTGCCTTTGCCTCATGTTCCTTGTCCTGAAAAGGTTTCTTGTTAATAAGTTAACTCACAAACCCAAAGTTCTGTTATCGCCCCTCTCCAAGCTTTGGCAGCTTTCATCACTGCAAAGGCATGAAGAGGTTGTTCAATTCCTGGAGTTTGAACAATATGTACCACTACAGGCATATTTGAGGGCAATCTTACACATTAAATCAGATTTTTGGATCCAAGTGCTGTCAAAGATTGACTACATTGGATACACACACAAAAAGGAATTCCGTTTCCTGTATTCATAGACAGTTTTCATAAGACTTCCCCTTATACCGATGGGATTTCTGATTTTAGTTTTACTTTTTATGCATCAAATTGTGTCATTTTTAAATCCCGAACCACATTAGAGCTTTTTTTTTTTAAATTTTACTTTAATAAAAGTGATAAATACTTCCAGCATTAGCTCATGGTGGTTAACGATGACGTGATTTAAATCATGGTTGAACATTTATCAGGGATGATTTTTTTTTAAAAATAAAATAACAGCAGAAAAATCGTGCCCATCCCGGTGGTTATTATCGCGTACAATCATTTAAAAAAAATAATAATTTTTTTAAAAAAAGTTATATGATAGCCTGTCAATCGGGGGGCGATCAGACACGGAGATTTATCGATAAACACGGCCGAACAAAGGGCTGCGGGGCCCGGGGAGGGGGCTACAAGTTCAACCAGGACGCTTTAGCGGCGTTCATGTCCGCCAACGAGCCGGTTCACCTGTTAAAAATAACGGTAAAGGAAGTCTTACAAATAGACACGGGGGTTAGCTAATTACGTAAGCAGGCTCCGTACAACCGCCCTCCCGGCTCCGAGCACACTCACCCCACAGCGGGCGAAGTTTGGTGGGAAGTCCGCCGAGAAGAAGCGAACAAACTAGCTTAAATTAGCCAGAGTTGTTAGCAGAGGCGCGAGGGAAGACGACGCGAAACGTCATCAACAAAAAAACCTCACAGGTTTCCACGTTTCTGTCAGCGGACGAGCACAGCTTTCAGGACGGGCACTCACCTTCACAAAGAGGGGGGAAAAAAACACTACTAGAGTCGACTACACCGTACGGAGAGAAGAAAAAAAAAAAAACAAGTTCGCCCTCTTTACTTCATGTAGAAAGTGTTCCCAGACAATAGAGAGAAGGAGAAATTCCCGAAGAAGTCGTTCGAGAAGTGAAGTATCCCAAACACTTTTCCCGCAGGCTTCGGGCTTAATGGAGTCCAGCCGTCCCTCTTTTCTCCCTCCCTCTTTTCCAGCAGCAGCGGATCACGTCACAGCTCCAATCCTACTTTTCCTTTCATACCGGGAGCGTCTCCGTTCGTCCGCTGCCCCCCCCCCGTCACCGCTTTCACACACACACACACACACACGCCTGACCCGGCAAGACTGAAATATTCTCCCTCTTTGACCTTACATGTTCACCTACAATAATCATAAATAAATAAAAATAAATAAATGAATAATATATATATATTTTTGCATTATCTGATCAGATTTTCACATCTTTCTCAACAAATGGCTTCAGTGACTCACCTTCACTCAATTGCTGTATAATAGTTTTTTTTTTTCAGGTAAATTTACTTTGAAAAGAAAAAGACTATTAGGGACATTTGCAATCTTTATTCTCAAGCTTAAATTATAGGTAGAAGTGCAGATAGATCCTGGAAAAAATTTTAAAAAACTAAATGTTCAACTTTTGTTGCTCCAACAGAAGAATATTAATGCATACAAGAAAAATATGCAATATGTTAAATTGTACAAAAATAACACATATTAGTATACTGTATATGACATGTTTTTTTTTTTTTTTACCACAAGTCTCCACGATACAAAATTCATGGGTTAGTGGTGGGGATGATGGACGTGCTGTTAAGATCTTGAGCTGCCTTTTATGGCAATGCTAGTTCTGCTGAACCCAGCAGAAGCACACAGGGACCTTTGGGTCTTTCCCCTTGGGAGTGAGTGCAAAGACTAACAAGGCATTTTATTTGTTGTCATTTTTGCAGTTCTGGTGTGTTCTTTTCAGTGTAGACTTCATTATATTGCAATATAAAGCTCAAGTGAAATACCTGAGATGTGAAGCCAATAACCACAGAAATCTGGGCCTACTTTTATACCTGACACATCACATACATGCAATCAGATAGTTAACTATACTTAAAAACTCTCTAAGGTGACAAGTTCTATGTAATTATTTAATCTTGTGTGAAATCTTATTTCAGAAAGTAACAAGAATGCAGCGAAGCTTCTTTGTATTTGCTAACATCTAAAATTGTGTACAGCTGCCTACAGACTCAATCCTGTAATGATAAGAAAATAATCTAGTATCTACTGTATATGGCAATATGATTTTTTAGCAATCTTTTATTTTCCTCATCCTCCACTATAGCATATGTGTTGACTGCATGCATTGGGATTTTTGTGAAAGAAAGCCACGAGATACAAAATCTGCTCTCTTTATTACTGAGAATGATATCATCTTTGATTTGATTTGATTCAGTTGAATAATACTTCATACAACTCAACGGATGGATCACACAAATGACAAGATGTGGAAGAGATTGGCAGCCAGCCCCCTCCTTTCTTTCCACGAAATACACCCCACCACACACACACACTCTCCAAGAGGTCCACAGCAAAGATCCATTAATCATGAGTGTTTCTGGCTCTGTCCTCAGCAAAGTTGCGCAGCGCCAAACCTCCAACTCAGGAATCTGGACTTTCAAACTGCAGTCAGCATCAAAGCGATTTATAAACTTTCCCCATTGCTTTGACCTCCTCGTCGGCGTCTGGCACCTAAATCCTTGCCTTTTATAGGCTGTGTTTTAATTGCAGTGTAAACACTCGAGTCAGTCAGAAGCAGAGCAGGAGAATCAGATAGGGAGCTTTGGCTGGATGGGTGCTGGGGATGTAGATGAGGAAAGAGGAGGTGAAGGAGAGAGAGGAGACAGATGCGGGATGTGAGGGGAGGCCGTCAAGAGGGTTTAGTCTGTCTGTGAGTCATCTTTAGAAATAAAAGTTGTTTTTCTGCTTTTGTGACTGGTGTGATTTTTTTATTTGGCATACAGGTGAAATTAAAAGCAACTGAGGAGCTGTCAGAATACCTCAATTAATTAAAGGCAATAAACGGGACGGAGTTACGGTACTTTAGTTTAGTTTAGTGGATTTCCTGTGACTGCCTGACCTCTAGTGGCCGCAAGCGGAACAACAGGGCCAGATTCAATATTTCATAGTCCCTTCTGTTTTAACTGCTCCCATCTGTGAGACTAACCTTTGCAGATGTTGCTTAACGTCATTAAAGCTGTAACTCGTGTGGAAACCATTACTTCTTCTGTATTACAATGCCGTCCATTCACGATCTATAAATCAATTATGTAATTAAGACCAGGGGTCGCCTTGGAAAGAATCTGATCTGAGCTTCAGATGAACAAATAGTTCTATTGTCTTCTAAAATCAACATGGAACTGAGCAATGGGATAATCTTTCACTGGAAAAGTAGAAAACAGAATTAAATTTCCGTATTTCATTCCTTCATCTATGCGTGGGATGTGACAAACGAAGAAGTAACAGTCATATCCAAAAAAAAAAAAAAAAGCTTTAATGAAAGAAAATAAATACAGTGCTTTGGAAGGCAGTTAGAATCCATTACAGGCATGGGTTATTGCACAACTCTAAGGACAGACAAAAACACTTTTCCAGACTTCTGTTCAAAGTTAAAGCAACGTGATTACACACAAATTGCACACATTTCTTTCAAAATGCCAATAGACCTCAATGCATATTATTCTTTCACACATAGTAACTGATTACACATGGCTGCAGGTCCTTCCTTATTAACCTTGGAATATATCAAAGATGCAGGTGTGACCGTGGACAATTATTTTACTTGATAATGGCTTCAAACTGGTGTCAACATCAGTGTTGAGTCCACAAAACACGAAACAACAGACATTTCCCTGATACTCGTGGTGCATTTAACAAGAAAAATATACTGTCATTCATAATTCTGCGCATTAAATGCTCATAGACTAAACTATGTTGCAAAGGTCTTACTTTTTTGTAGCAGAGTGAGTACAATTGAAAAACCTGTGCTTGAATCAAGGCTTGTAAAAAAAAAAAATGTCATACATTTTGGAAAACAGTCATGAACACAGGTACACACGATGGTCCGTCCCAAGTTCTTACGAGACATAGTTGCTGCCTCTAAAAGCACAAAGTGTGACCTAAAAGGTGGATAAACAACAACAGGGTTGACCTTGTATTTCACACATTGGTCTTCATACCTACTTTCCTCAGCAATAAATGAATCAACTGGATCATAGCAACACATACATATAATTTCCCTCATTTGTCCCTACTTCCATAAAACTCTTGAATGACCCATACAGTCACCTAACAGGCAGTCTGGTTTCAGTGAGCAGGCCTTTGCATAAATAACACAGAAAAGTGAATGATGGACCAGTCAGCAGAAGCCCTTGATTGTGTGGAATAAAGCTGCAGATTGAAACAATGGACATTATCCTTCCACAAGTAGGAGAAGAGTAAAATTTGATTCCAGTAACTGATTTTGTCGAATTTATTTTGCTCGATAATCTGGCGTTAAAATAATTTCTTCATCCATAAGAAACCTCCTAACTAATTTGACTACTTGAGTAATATTCTACACAGTAAAGAACATAGTTTTTTCGATTTGTGTTGGCACTCTGTAATGTCTTCTTAAATTTCTATTCAATGTTAATAAGACACCTTTGCAGGCAGTTCTGCAAAATTATTGGGAGTGTTTGCAAAGACATGATTTGACAAACATATAATCCATCAGTATCGGAGTGTTTTTTAGAAGCTTTTCTGACGGTAACCAAAGTTCTTTTCAGAAAATAAAATCATGATGTGCTGCCTCCAGTTGTTGTTTTTAAAATACATTTGCATGAAGTGTCAGTCAGGCAGTGACACTTCTACTGGCTGGAAAACAGGCTTTCAAATATGAAGACCACATTTTTTTCCACACAAAATAATACAAGCTGACATACGCATCGCACAAAGGAGGGAAATGTGAGTTGGTCATGGAACAAAGGCAAATAAACAATTCTGACATGCAATGGATCACAGGAGTCCGCAATTTAAAAAAAACAAACTTTTTACCTTCAGCCAATTATTGCTTCACCATGAATGAATTAGCTTTAGCATTACTAAAGCTAAAAAGTTTTTTTTTTTTGCCTCCAAGATAAGATCTGTTCTTTTTTACTTTTTTAGAGTCTGAAAATTACTAGGAAAAATATTTCTTCTGTTAATAAAAATACAGCTAGTTGCACTAATTTCATTTGGATCTCAATGTAAAGATGAGAGAGATCCTGTGTCTAGAAAAAAAAAAACAAGCAATTTCCAGGTGTTGGTATGTGTAGCATATAAAAATGATGATTTGCTCTTGTTTTTATTTGGTATATATTTCTTTCAAGAGTCAAGCAATGTTAACAGAGGCAAACATAAAAATAGAACAAATTCCAAATAATGGATCTGCACTTCAAAACAAGGATTAGAAAGGATAATGCCCTATGTTTTTAATAAGAGCTAAACACAAATAATCTGCAGGAATATTATTTGGCTAAGTTTGAAAGGCATTGATTTTGTTTGTTAGGTTTTTTTAGACTAAGCATTCATTAAAAGGATCAAGTAAGACCATCACAAATCCTACCTCTCGTGTTTTGCGGACAGCACTCTGACTTGTCAAACTTATTTGCAACATATTCCATGCTTTTACTTAGCTTGTGGTCATACTGGCATAGGGCGCTCTCCTTAGGGGTTCCCAAGTACAACAATGTCACCTTTAAGGTGTGCACTTGTGTAAAAACTACACAAAAAGTGACATTAATGCACATCTTGGAATGAAGTCAGTTTATCCCTTCAGAGTTCTGAAAGGGCTTGATCCAAAAGAAAACCCCCCCCCCAGACAATTAGTGTATATGAGCAACTCGTGTCTATGAAAAAAGAATGAGTGACACCATTCAAGTGTTTTAGGTGTTGTAATAAATGTGCTTCCTCAGTCTGGCTCTGCTGTGTCTTCTACCGGGTCAGTGGCTGGAATCTCCTGCTTGTATATGAAGGTCAACAGGAAGAGTGCTATGTCATGAGAGCACCAATAGCCTGTGTGTGAGGTCACCGCGGACCAATAGCGACTCTCCACCAACCCCTCTCGGAGCTCAAAGTCGATGCGACGTTCCAGTTCCACTGTAAGACAGAAACAGATATAAGTCCAATCAACCGGTGAGAGGCTCGGTCTACTATTGTTTAGTGTCGGTCAGGTTCAGTTCACTAACGTGATGTGTCCGGAGTGGGGGAGGTGGGGCGAGTCAATGTGGACAGGCCGTATGCCGACTGACTCTCTGTCCTCTTCTGCTCCTCTTCCTCAGTGTTTGGCACTCCCTCGAGCCCTAAAGACACCGATGGCTGGCTGTTGGAGCGGGAGAAACGTGAGAAGAGGATGCCTCCAATGCCCTTGCCAATACTTGCAGCTCCTAATGTGAAGGGGAAAAGTTGTGCTGGGTAAGAACATGGACAAGTAATTACATCAATGCTTTGCTTCCTGAATTTTTACATTATATGGTTTAGTTTCTCGTGAGCCTCTGCAACCTGGAATTGGACTACCAAGGCACCCTTCTTGTACTGCTGCCCAATCCGGGCACGTATGTCTACGAGGAAGTTCCAACATTGAGACCGGTGTTTGAATGTCAGACTAAAGGCAGTCTCTGGGAACCAACTGTGTTCGTAGGTTGAGGACTACCTGTACTCAAACCCCTTAGTTTATTTTAACAGAGGGACTGAACCCTCTCCATCTGTCCACAAGATGGCAGTGTTGATAAAGAAAAGCTTGGAGATTTTACCTATGGAATAAGAATCTTTTCATTTGCTAAACATTAGGAGTTTTTTTAAAAATGCATGAATGAAAAAAATAAAATCACAAACACCACTGGAGTTTGAGAGGCGATGAGAGTGTTTTACCCAGGATGCTAGCCTTGCCCAGACTAGTGATGGACTCTCCATAGTGCCTGCGAACAAGGACAGGAGATGTGCTTGGGCTGGGAATGCTCTCTGTGTCGGATGTTGGGTCTTTGACCGGGTTCAGGAATGTAGGGCGGATCTCATCGTAGGGTGTGGGGTTCGTAGCACTACACCTAGAGCAAGATAAAAACAATCACACCAAATATTCAGGAAGTTTATGACAACATTCTGCCAGACAACAAATACTGTGAAGTGCTTACCAGTGGATCTGAATGGGTGCAACATTGCTGTAATGTTTAAGGATGAGTGGCTCCAGTCTGTAGGCCTGAACACAGCAATGAAGCAATTCACAATCAAAAATGAGTTCTTAATCCCTGAGGGAAATTGGAGCATTATAGTTGCTCAAGTTGAATTTAATGGGCTAGGATAATCAAAGAGGGCTAACCACAGGATCTGTGGGATGGAAGACATTGAAGAGCCTGCCACAGATGGTGGTGGGTAGGATGTGGTCCTGGTGGCAGCTGGTACCAGGGCGGATCCCTCTCAGGGCCAAGAACACTGCTAGAGGAGAACCCATGCAGAAGAAGTTTTCCACCTGGGAAACAAACATTGGAAAGATGAATAAATGCCTTAATACGTGATGTTGCTTCTGATTCATATAACAACAGTTATTCAAGAGTCTAAATTAATTTCATATTGTAATAGCACACACCCCAAGCATTCACATAATGCATCTTACTTTAAATTTGAGAGCTGGGGGTGCTGAGGGTTTAGAGGCTTCCAGTGTGAGGAGTTGATTTTCAAGCTGCCGTAACCTGACAGGGACAACATGGTAATAAATGTGAAAACAAAACAAACCTCTGAAATGATCTTGAAACTCAGCTCACATAAAATCCTTTGTATTATCCAATTATCACATGAAACTAATTCATACACATACTGTAGGTTCCTGAAGACAAACTAGAAGTCTACCTCGTCCTTGTGAGCTTTAATTGCTCCAAAAGATGTCTCTCCTCATAGGATAACCACCGCATGTTCAGCTCTTCTTCCACAGCATGATGCTCCTGCAGACAGAAGCGCACGGGATCCCACCCTGTCATGATGTCATAGGTGATGACGCAGCCGAGGGAGTGGGACACGATAGAAACTTTGCCGCCGCTCTCCTCAAACTCAGGGTTACGGGAGCAGTAGAGCGTGTAGAGTCTGTTTAGCTCCTGGGTTAAGCCCTTGGTGATCTGGGAAGATAAGGAGTGCAGTAGATTTAAGAGGAAGTAGCGTAGTACAGAAAACTCTTAAATTCTTGTTCCTGGAAGTGTTTGGCTGTCACCTCATCCCGGTACAGCGGGCTGTTATAGTACATGATGTCCATGGCGCTACTGTTGAGTAGATCTCTCAGTCCTCTCACTTTGTCTGGTGTTATTGAGTCCACCGTATCTTCAGAAAAGAAAACCAGCAATATCACAATTAAAAG
The DNA here is from genome assembly GCF_040054535.1 of Antennarius striatus. NCBI lineage: Eukaryota > Metazoa > Chordata > Actinopteri > Lophiiformes > Antennariidae > Antennarius > Antennarius striatus. Next base: position 15,108,166 of record NC_090792.1, read on the forward strand.
AATTTATTTAACGTCAGCGTCTAAATTCATACAATCAGACACTACTTTTAATCTACACCTATAAAATAAAAATGTCATTACTTCCAAAGCTGAGTATTAAAACTTATATCATCTGATCCCACCGCCCTTCTTTCAAGTACTGTTATCAGCTGTCCACAGTCTCAAATGCCAACACTGACCTCCATCCAGCGCCAGTTTGGATCGCCACTCGACGGGCAGGAACTCCACGTGCTCGATGTTTTGCTCAGAAAAGTGCTTCTCCTCCATCTTCCTCACACCTTCCCTCAGCCTGAACAGACACCATACAGCACAAACGTGAGAAGAAGATTTCACATCTCATTGCTTCAGAGTACCCTATTTGAATGCAGAGTTGTTTTTAGGTATAAACTTCCAGATATAAAAAAGAAGTAAAAAAGCTTGATTTGAAAATATCACATTGTGTGGTCAGGAGTGCATCACATTACATTCTACAGTCTAATCACAGAGAGAGTACGTGGTCTGTCCTCTCACAGACTTTATTAACTGTTAACATCACGACCATTTGCTGCTCACTGATGCAGCAGCTTCACTCATGCAGCACACACACACAATGACTGCAATGACACTGGTCGTATATGGGGCAGCAGCAGCTGGAAGGACACACTAAATACACAAAGAGAGTGAGGGGTGAAGGTAAAGCAGGATGTTGGCTCAGCTAAATGGAGGGAGAGGCTTTTAGGTGACTGCTTTGTGAATCAGGCACCGAATGCAGATTCAGACTGGAGCCTGCAGTCGACGCTCACACCTGCGTCAGAGCTGGAGCGTTCCACTTTAGTATGAATTAGTTAGCTTTGGGATAGCAGAAGCATAATACTGCCTTAACACCCAAACAATGTCCTACTTCATGACTGCTGGTGACACTGGGAATGGTATTGTTGAAATCAATCCAGCTCATAATTAAAAACAAAAAAAAAGAACCTGATTAGAAATGCCAGCTTGATCTTTTTTTTTTTTCCTTGAAGTGTGTGCGCTGTTCATAATCCACAGTTTCAAGCTGGTAGTGAGGCTTACAGCGCTCCGCAGCTTGACTTGGTCTACTTTATGTGCTTAGCTGGCTTAAGCTCCAGGCATTGGCCAGACGATAATTTTGTCACGCGGAGACAAGCATTACTCCGGGGTGCACATTCTGTACTATTGACTGTATTAATCACAGTCCAGGGACAGGGATATTTAGGATCAGGTATGTCTTTTCAGAGCAACGAGACAAAGTAAAGCCAGACTGTGAGAACGCAGTGAGATGCCAGTGATGTAACACTGAAAAAGGCAAACGCAGTGTGACAAGGACCGTATGGTTTAACAAGTATCTTCTCATAACTTCCCTGCTGTAGCCTCTACACAAGTATCTATGGCAACCAAATTCCTCAAAACGCCAGGCCTTTCCGGAGGAAAAGGAGGAGGAAGAAGAGTAAGAAAAAGAAGAAGAAAAAGGGGAAGACAAAGGATAAGTAGAAGAGAAAGAGGAAGTAGAAGAGAAAGAGGAAGAAGAGGATGAAGAGGAAAAAGAAGAAACATCTGTTATTGGTCCTCCAATTTGAAATGCCGTCAAAAAGCTGGCTAATACATCAGTGGGCAGAATCAGGCCATTGCTAACACTTAATTTTTCTTGGTTTTCAAGGAAATTTTATCAGCATACTGATGAAATGGGATGAAATATTTATTGTAATGACCAAAATTAGATTTGCACATTAAAGCATGGATTTGAAATGAGGAACTGATGGTGTTAGTTTACTGAGTAGCAAGGTCACATGTGTAGATTATGATAGGTGAATTTCATAGACATATTTTTAGGATGCATTAAGTGCTGTCTCCCAAATCCTTTTTGTTGTGTAGACTTTCAGTTGCATCACACTTTCTTTGCCAACGAACACCAGGCAAAAGATGAAGATACAGTAAGACAGTGAGAAAATGTAGAGAGAGAGGAGGAGAATGAAATAAAGGCCTTGTATGAGGCATTGTTCTGTGAGGACATTCCATTAGAACCCATTACACACTTGGCAATGGTGATGAACAAAAACATGAACCTGCAAAACAGGTCGATATCAAAAACGGCCATCAGTCAATAGAACCTTTATGCATGGGATTCAGCAGAAGGTCGCTATAGCACAGTTCACATCTCTTTAAAAACACACAGAATTTCATTTCAGTCACATGGCGTCTGGAAATAAAAACAAAAATATACAAAGTAGCGTGGGGTTATGTACTGTATGCTATTGTCCTCATCAATCAACAACCATTGACGACAAAAAAATAAATTAAAAAAATCCGCCAACTCAGAAAGTAAAGTAGATGAAAAGCTGATGATAAAGAAACACTCAACATGACTTCTCTAAGATAAAGAATTACAGATTTCTCATGAATATTTAACTGTCTGGTGTTTTGCAGACATCTTAATGTGGAAATGCTACCTGTGTCTTCAAAAGAAGATATAAGTAGTGAAGTAGAGCTGGTTGGAGTGAGAGCAATAATATTTGTTACATTTGCAGTTGTCAAAAATTCAGTACTTTTTATGCATTACAGTTATACACAATGGTGAAATTTAAATGACTTACATTCCAGTGTTTTTTATAATGCGCCCCTGGTCCATCTTCTGTCCAATCCCATGGACCACAAAGACAATGTGTGTGGTCTGAGGGGGTCTGTCCTCAGGCGAGGCCTCTTCCACATAACCTCGATGGAGTCGCGTTCCACTGCTGGAGACTGGAAGAGGAGAGAGGGGCAGGGTTGGAAAATTATTGTAAATGGATGTTTGCTTGCAATTTTTTGTACAGATGTGTACAAATATTTCAATATTGTGTTGCTAAATACACTCATTTCCCAAGCCAGGTTATAAATATCTCTGTTGGTGTTTAAGTAACAAGCTGCTCTGAGTCCAAGTAAGCTAAGAGGTGTCCTAATTTAGATTTTATAGTCCTCTCCAGTCATGTGCATCACAAGGGGATAGGTGTGGGAGATTTAGAGTGACAACACCAGTCTAACTTTTCTGTTACACTTGGGTCATTTGATTACAATTAACCCCTCAAGAACAGAGATGGGTGTGTGTGACCGTCAGGGCTAATCCGGTCAAGAGTGCTGTTCCCAGCCACGTTTAAAACAAATGTTTGCTAGAAAATGCCAGAGCACTACAAATTCACCTGCAGCAACATTGTTTACTGAATCTCAACCACTGGTGGATGAATTGCTACATAAATTGGTTCAGAGATTCATACTTTCCATCTTTACCTCAGCAATAGAGGAATAATAACGAGGTGCTTTAGGAGATCTATTATCTCTGAAGATGTCTATTTTTATAATGAGCATTTTATTTCACAACAAGAGTCTGTAGCAGAGTCCATTGTTATTATTTTTATTATTTTATTGTATGCTGTGTTTGTAATGGGAAAAACGTCCATGGTATTTTAATTACCCCATTTGGGGATCGATCAATCAATCTCTCTATCCATGTATCTAGAGGATGATACACTGTAGTACTGTACTGTACACATTACTGTACTGACCTTTGGAGAAGCCCAGTTTCTGGGTGACAGTGCGAGCAATTTTGGAGGTAGTGGCATCGCTGTAAAGGTAAACCTCATCCACGCTGTGCCAATCCACATGGGTCCGACTCAGCTTCAGACTGTGGATGGCTGTAAGGGGGGGAAGTGGCAGGGGAAGAGAGTGAGTAAATGAATGAAGGGAAGTGGGAAAATGAACAGAGCAGGCAGAGGGGGAGATTGATTATAAAAAAAAGGAGAGAAACCAAGGACATGGTGAAGGAAACACACTTCTTTAATAAGAAGGGTCATGTTTACATATTTCAAGGGTAGCACAGAGGGAGAGAAACCCCCAAAACACCGGAAGCCTTAAGACCTAGACAAAGTTGATCATCTCAAATGCAATACAAGCAAGGCAAATGTCTAGGATCTATTCACACACAGCTCAATCAAATGCACTCTGGAGCATTGATCTGCAGGTTGGAAAGAAGAACACATCAAACACACATACCAGGATTCAAGATTTAACTCTTGCTCATCTGACCTGCTTTTGTGTCATTGTCTGATTGAAGACAAAAATCCGATTCTTGTCCAATTTTTGAAGGTCCTTTAATTTGACTTCTGTTTCATTAAGTTTTTTTTCCTCTGCTTTTTGTTTTCAAGTGTGATGAATTTACTCAGGCAAATGTAAGACCAGAGGTTTAGCCAGAGAAGAACAAGAAGAAGCAAAGAGCCTTGAATTAAAATGGTTAGCTTGGGAGTTATTTTAATTCTCTGCAGCATGTTAAAACTTTGGATAGAATTTGTGGGAGGATGGCATAATAGAAACCATCACGGGTTTGTCAACTGTTCTTAACCAGTTTGTGAATAAAACCCTTAAGGTTGGCTAATGTTTAAGATCGCTATTCTTCTTGGAATAATTTCTCACTTTGGGAAAAAAGTCCCAGATACAATGCGCATAAATGTTCTTGAAAAATTATTGGAAGACTTGCGGATTGTCCTGCCCATCGTAGAGGACTGGGGGCGGGGGAGACATCAGACCAATGCATTGTTTCCTCTAATCCTCAAATAGCAGAACATTGAAATTCTTTCCATGTAAATTAATAAAACAAGTTAGATTGTATTTGCGTGTCACGTAGTGTGATTAACTGCGCATATGTAGCCTGATGGGCTAATCTCATCACTGGAGGGGCATGACGAAGGCCAAGCAGTGGTAATAAATGTCCAGCTCCAACGGGTTGAGACAAGGACATGAGTCTGGAGGAAGACTTTCTCTAAAGCAAGAGAATCATATGAAAAAAGGGCACTAAAATTAAATGTGGAATAGCAAAGTAATGGATGTTTTTATTTCTGAAGCAAGAGATAAAGTGTCCCACATAAGACCTGTCTGAATGTGATCACACAAACATTCTTAACCACCAACACCACACAAGACTAACAATGTCACACCAAAGTCTATGACAACAGCAGTAGGGGAGCAAACTCTTCTGAAGGTCCTTTAACTATTGGGTATGGCTTTATCTCAAACAGTCTAAAGTGGCCTTTTCTCCGCTAACTCATGGACTTACAAGGGAGGACAAAGGAGAAATGGGCCATGGCATCGATGCCACTTCAGACTGTTGAGCTTTATCTGTGATCCAATGTAAATCAGGAGTCCATAGAATAAAATAGATATTGAACATATCCATTAGCTGACTTTATCCATTTCAAATGTTCCTGTGGTGGGATTTAAAAGTGTAGCCAGCAAAAAGTAATATGTATGGGTTGTACAAGGACACTTCCTGTTTTACAATGAAAGACAATGTATTGCAAGTGGAAAAGGGGTTGGGGGGGAGGTGACTAAGTATGGCCAAGCTGGCAGTCAACCAAGAAAGGTTATAGAGTTTAGCATGGAAGTTATATAAGAATGCAGCAGTGAATTACCGAGGAGGTGGTTTGAAAAGTAAAGGCGAGTGGAAACAACTGGGAAAAGAAGGTACAAGGAAAATGTGTTTGGGAAGGAGGAAATGAAAAAGAAAGAACTGCCTGGAGAGGGTGAAAGGCATGAAAAGGAATCCATCAACTCATTGCATATCGGCTATTAGATGGCAATCGTATCACCAACATTTTCTTCATTCTGGTGTGATATTAATAAGATAATAAAAAATGCATCACATCTGCATGGATTTACTATGAGATGGAAACACATACGTCTCTGTTGAGCTGTTCTGATGAGGGTTAATGTGCCCAGAACCAGGACAGAGATGGACTTCTAAGAGGTTGACTCTACACACCATGTTAGGTGGCTGTAGTAAAAACCCACAATAGCTCCTCTGTTCGGCTCATCACTTGTGCTTAGCTCACAACAGAGAGCTTTGTTCATTGCCTTCAGAGTGAGAGCTGGTCAGCGTGGTTCATTAATCATGTTCATACCGCCAGAAGGGATGAGAGAGAGAAAGCAACGAGACACACAGTGAGAGATAAAAAGAAGAAAGGAATTGGAATTCTGAGGACCAGCTCATTTGTTTCCCATCCACTGATTTAAGTGGTCGTTCCCCCACTAAGGGAGTGAACTGTGTGTGTGTAGTTGCTATCTGAGCGAGAAGATAATGCTAAGCTTTCTGCAGAGACCAGCAGCAGCAGAGGTATCAAAAGTCAGAGCAACTAGACTCAGTTAAAGCTGCAATGAAGAATTGGAAGAGTAGCATTGATCCATTTTAGTACACCCATGTCTAACTGAGCCTAGTCTAGCTCAAAATGTTGAGACTGAAGAGATCAAAGCCACAAAAGAAAGGAAAATCTAGCAGCAAAAAGACTAAAGATCTACTTGGACTGAGGATACAAACTAGTAGATCTACCACAGCAGAAATAAATTTAAAAAAAAGAACTTAGCATTTACAGTACCTTGGCGGCGTTTGCGCTTGTGACATGAAGTTTTAGTACTCGTCTGATATCCACTCCATTTGAACAGAAAAGGGAGGTAGAAAGGGGGCAGGTGGGAGAGAACTAACAACCAAGAGAGAGTGAGTAACGGTGTCCGCCACACAGGCTACCGCTGTCATCGGTCTCCAACGGGCCGACCTGTCAAGCAGTGCTGCTATCGGGTCGTGGTTAACGACGGACGACTGCAGGTAGAGATCGTAAACACGACCTCTAACGGCTCAGACATTAAAAAAACACCTGCAGCTCCAAATGCAGCACCGCTTGACATCGTGGCCAAGATGACCGAGGTAGCGTGTGTTAAACACTCATCAGAGAAAAGTTGAGTCTTCACTGTGAAAAATAAACATTTCTACTCATCAAGTTCTTTCAAATCAGAAAGCTTTTCTTCAGGTCTACGTGAAATATTACAGAATATTTAGTTATTCAGTCAAAGATCAAAACTGTATGGTAAGACATATTAATATAACACAAATTTGAGAACTTCTAAATCTTTTTCCAAGCAAGTATACCACAAATAACCAATAGCACAAGCTCCTAAATATTGTGTTAGTTTCTACTTCATAATTTTATAAATGTCACACTGGGTGTAAGTATTTCCATATTAGTAAAATTCATATGTTAGAATTACTGGCCTAGGAAACATACACTCATCACACCCTCCCAGCGCTCTTTAAATCCCTGAAACAGCTGGAAGTGAACTTTGAGATCCAATATTTAAAAACACGCAGCATTTGTTAATCAAATATGCACAAATCCAGAGATCTCACTTTGGATTTGACTAAATCGTGACGTGAACATAGAACTCGCAAATGTAAGCAGTGCCTCAGTCAGCAGTAGCAGGGACAGTTCTGAGTACTGAGAAAATTTGTTTGCTGTAGAAACTATTAGTCAAAGACTGTCTGGGCCTAACAGTACTGATGGATCCATCCATAAAGTTGTGCTCCCTCATGACTGGAAAAGCTATTCTATAAGGAATTCTCATATAAATGTAAGGAGGGTTGTGTCTTCTGTGTATACAAACAGTGCTTTGTAGCAGGTTTAGCTCCTCTCATGCTGACTGAGGGTAAAAAACTATTTTCCACCTGATATTCGAGATGCTTGATTTCTGAAACACAACTAGTTCTGACAGCAAAACAAATGAGAGCCTTCTAAAGTCTGAAGAGAATTCTTTTAATACGGTTAGGCACACAGCATGTTTCCTGTCTCATGTGTGGTGTGAATGAATATGAAGCCTGCCGTCTTTCTTCTTCCTTGATATCCGAGATGCCTGACTGGGTGGGACACACCCTGCAGTTTCCACCATAGGCTTACTCCTCTCCACCCATACAGACATACGTATTCTTCCATTGGCTGGTTTTCAGAGGGATTACTCAAAACATTGAGTACAGATTTCCACAAAAAGGTGGAAGAAATGGAGTGTAAATTCTGGTGTAGATCCAGATAAATGGATGGAACCAGGAGCATTGATGATCGGGTGAGCAAGACAGTGAATGAGGAGAGGGAGATGCTCCCACGGTGACACACAATCCCACAGGAAGGTGTCACATCACTGACTTTAGTGTGAATTCAGATGAGGCAAGAACAAATAGACAAAAGGTCTCTGCTGGTAACAAGTCATAAGCGGTGATGCTGATGTACATATTAGAAATCCATTACAGTTGGCAGAAGGAAGCAGAAACATTAAAAGCATACATCAAGCGACTGTAACGCCCTGACAACAATAGAAATAAGAGCTATGAGTTCAAACGGCCGTGGGTCAGTCTCGTCACAACTTAACTATTTCATTATTTGTTAATCTGATGATTTTCTTCACAAAGAATCCATTAAATATCCAAAAAAAAGTTATAATCACAAAAATGCATACACACAGTAACACCATTAAACTACTCATGACTGAAAATACAAACACTCTTCATTTAATGTGTATTTTAAAAAAGGTCAAAGAAATTCAGCAAATATTTAAACGGCAAAAAAAAATTTGACATTTTTGCTTAGAAATTACAACAAATCAGTTTCTTTTGATTCTGAGTGAGTCGTCACTTGTATGACTTTAAAAGGTTTAGAAACAGCAACAGCTAGACGTCCATAAAAATACCATAAATGTCAATGAGAAAAGCTGTTTTTGATAAAAGAAAGCATCTGTGAACAAAGCCAACAAATCAGTCTGGAGTTCTTTTGGTATGGTGAAATAACTACTGTGAAATCTTGCACTCTTCAATATGACAACAACCATGGGTGCTGGAAGTGCTGTTCCTCCAACTCCCCCCTTTAACTAAGTCATGAATCACTGGATCCCTGTGGATTGCAACCCTCACTGGAAAATGATGTTTCAATCATTCCTGTCCAGCCCAAGTCTGGACCACAAACCAAATGTGTTTTTATTTCCACACAACAGACAGGCTCTCAACTGATGCAGAGGTGAGCAAATCAATTCCTGTCTTATCCTTTAAGATTCAGAGAAACATTCATAAGTATCTCTGAGAGCCCTGGAAACTGATGCACCTTTTGTACCGCCCTGCCCACACCTTTGTGTTATACCTCCATACTATGCTGGTATGTCTACAATATGATTCCTACTTGACTGCCCCTTGGCTTCAGCAAGGGAGACTGAAGAGAGAGGAGATATAAGTGAACATTTCTGCAATGCATTCGTGACAGCTCACTGGCCTCGAGGTCCATTTACTCATTCTAACATATTTCAACGTCGCTGAAGAAATGCTCCGCGTTCTTCAGATTTTAAATTCAATGACACAATATTCACCTGTAAAGGTTTTCAATTATAAGGAGCAACACGAGGTGGATTAACAAGATCTATAGCTCCTTTTAATATTCAGTTAAATCATGGAGTCAGAACAAACCTACCCAGGAATGCAGCCAGAGCGTTTAAAACAGATGCTCTGTAATATTTCAAGATGCATGCCATGAAGTAAATCATGAAAACATGTATAAATACAGCCAGTACTGGCTTTTCCTCACATAAACTGTGTAAGTCATAGCAAGACATGCTGAATTCATCCCTGCAGGAATGAAGATTGCCAATTGGACAAGCTAAGGTCATGTGATCTTTATGTTGTAAAATGAGCTTCTATATATCCAACAAACGCTGGAACACCTTCACCTGACTCAGAATCAGACCGTGACTCGTTCACCCGCTGGGACTGTTTATATACCTCCAGCCATATACAGATACTCCATTGTCCAACTGTTTATGTACACTACAGGCGTGGAATTGGAATGAGCTCCCAGTTCTTTTTGAAATGTCTCTCAGTTCAGGAAACAGCCAGTGCCTGTGAGTGCATGTCACAAACTATAATAATGCAAAACTAATAAAACACATTTGCGGTTCCTTTCCTCTGTTCCACTGATGTCACTGCCTGCCTTCATTTTTCTTAGCAGCCGGCGTCCTGACGTGTCAGCTTAATCTTAAATGTTCCGGATAAACCTGGTCCTGCATATCTTGCAGATTATTATTTGCGTGTTTCTATGATGCACACTTCACGTTTTCTCACCCTGACTGAACAGCTGCTACGTCTTTTCCTTCTCTGTTCCTCTCTATTTATCTGCCACGCTCACACACCCACACATCCATCACAAGTGAAGGTCCCACAGAACATGCTGCCAAACGGAGACCGCTGAATCAAAGGAGCTCTTTCTTATTGCCTGTCCCAACACAAACCTGCTCCGTTTTTTTTCCTGAGCCAGGCCTCCCCCACCCCGAGAGACAAAATGTGCCAGAATGCAGATCTAGGCTTTACGTCGGAAGCATGAGAAGACAGAAACCTACTCTCACATGAATGGAAGCATCTTTATCCATCCTTTCTAGAGTTCAGGCAGGGCCATCACATCATTAGAAATAACATTGGACATCCGTGTAAACTCTAAACCACATTGACTGTGTGACTATATTCACCATCGAATTTAGTTATCAAGTATTTAACTGTTTTTTACTGAGATTTTGGATTTAGCGAAAGATTTTCCTTTTTAAACCCTACAGCTTGGAGTCTTTTCCAGATACGGTGCCTTCTGTCTCACAATTCTTAAATCATACAATATCATCCTTATTCATCTACTCCTCCCCTTTTTTGTTCTCTCACCATCTTTACTATCCACGGTCCTGACCATCACATCCGTCTCAAACGTGTCTTGCATCTGCTGCCCACGAAAATGGTTCAGGTGCTCCTGCTCGATGAGGTCGCTTTCGTCCTCCTCCAACGGGAGCCAGGTACCGTCGATAAACCACTGACCTCTCATGACTGGAATATGGTCTTGTTCTGTAAAAGAGCCAAATAACAGCAGAATAGTTTTTAGATACTCTCTGTAGACATAACATCTTGTACAAGACATGGCAGAATCTGAGCGTGCAGGTGAGAAATGGACTAACAAAGACAAGAAAGAACAAAATTGCAAGCTTGTAGAAATGACTATCAAAGTAAATTTCAACAAGTATCTTCTCTCGCATTTACTGAAACTTGAGAATTCATAAAATGTCTTTTTTCTCTGAGCATAACTTTAGTTTGCTTAAAAAAAGTAGAAATCCTCCTCCAGCAACATACCATAATATTACCACAGAAAGACCCCAGCAAACTTTTTTGCTTGGCCTTTTAAAACGACACATAAGTGGTAAGGAAATTCACTCAACAAGTCTGGCAAAACCATGAGTGTCACATCTTGGAGGCATATGGAGCTGGACCAGTTTGGTCACCATCGTCTGGCGATGAGCAAGAATCTAAAGACATACTTTTGAAAGCACAGAGTTCATCTGTATATCCTTACCCTACCACACAAAATCCTGAGACGACACGAAAGACAATGAGCGTATCACAGTACAGTAAAGATCTGGTCAGAGGCAATAAGACCGGAGATAAGAGAGTAGAAAATTGTTTTTTCACTTTTTGTAATGTTTATATAGTAAAGAGAAGTAGTACGATAACATGCCAGAACACCCGCACAATAGTTCTCTTTGGTATTTTTATGTTTTTTTTAATGTTCTTAGATTTCAGTCTATCAACAACTTCACCTTCCACAGTGTCAAATCCACATACTGACCCCTTTCTCTCTCAAACTGATATGCTTTTGTTTCTTTTTGAAATAAAGTCTTCCAGTATACATGTTTCCATCTCATCAAAGGTCATTCTAAGGTCAGAAGCTACAAAAGACTAACATCCACAGCATGAACGTTCAGGAAAACAGCTGCTTCTCTAAATGTCACTTGGCATTAACCTTCTAAAGAACTGGCAGCCCATGAACTCTTTCATCAAGGTCAGTTTTTCAGAGGCTTCTATTGTGATCGCCTTCATTTGTTCACTGTCCTTTCCTGGAACTGTCCATAGGGTCAGCAGAGTTCCTGGATTGTCTGAATTCCCAAACAGGAAGCTCAATTATGACTTTGCTTTAGGAAGTAACTTATGAGGGTGAGAAAATCAGCTGCTAGTTTGCATCAGGCCAGACTTGTGAGTGGCTTTGAGGTCATTCATTTATATCCTCTCAGCCATCACACAGCAGAACATTCAGTACATGAAGTGTATGCATAAATATGTAGATTTCTCTACTGATGGAGAATATGATGGTACTCACGCTTCCAGTAAACAGGATTGCATTCCCTTCCTTTAACATCCACCTCATAGAGCCCTCCCCGGACACAAACAGGCTCCACGTTGATTTCAATGCTGTCGAGGTCCCTCTCGTCCGAGGATGAGGCGGAGGTTTCCAGGGATCCCCGGCCTCCACGCACGCAGTCGGCTCCCGTCTCCACCTGCACCGCACCGTTCAGGCTCCGGCTGTTCACGCCGGTACATCCGCGCTCATCCTCCGCGTCGCTGACGCGAGATCGCGCTACACCGCGATTCAACTCGCAATATTTCCGAAACATAAGCTCAATATTAAGCGAGTCATTCCCCACGAAGGGTTTCCAAGTTTTCTTATCCTCCTTGTAAAACCAGCGCACCTCCTCCGGACCCAGCTCGGTCACCACGTCGCCGAAGCGATGCCTGGAGCTATTGGACCGCGACCTCTTTCTCTTCTCGAACAACGGACCAGCGTTGTTCCCATCGTTATCCCGGTACTCCAGCGAGCTGCTGTCCAAGTAGGCAGTTGTCGAGCTCAGGTCCAGCAGCAACCCGTCCTGGCTGCCGTGGTGCCGGGCGTGTAAAATCGGCAGGTGTCCGTCCAGTCCCGACTGGACTAAAGACATCTCTGCCTGTATCGTCTCATCCATGGGACTCATGTCGTGGCAGCAGGAAAACACATCACTTCCAACGTCCCACTCCTCGTTGTTGTTGCTCGGGTCGACGTTGACCTCCGGATTTTTACCGTCGTTGCTCAAAGACCTGCATGTGGAGGTTTGGGTCGTAATGTCGAAACTGCTCATAACTATGTGGACAAGCCAACCTCACCTACCTCATCACGTGAATCGGGCTATACGCTAGATCGGAAGAGGTATTCAGACATGTTACAGTGATCGATAAGAAAAAAACTAAATGTCAAGAAATTTGAAACGAACGTTCCGCCGCATTTCGTCGTTTAAAGCGCAGCCATTGCCTTTGCAGCTTGTTAGCTTGCCAAGCTAAAGCTAAGCTAAGGAAGCCGGCTGAAGAACTCAGATGCTAGCTCTTTAGGAAGCTACAACACTGTCACCGGAAAACCCGTAGCCCCTTTTTTCTGCTCGTCCAACAAAAATTAACCTGTTTCCAACGTATTTCCTGTCAGTGTCTTAAATCCAGAGTAATGGGAGTAATAGTGCACACTCCATGTTGACAGGTTCCCAGTCTCTGACGGAGTTCTCAGTCATCCGTTGTCTATATCAATCTTAGCAAGAGACAGGACTGTAGCGTGCGCGAGTATGTTTTGACAGTTGACGTACAGATCACAAGATTTGCTCGTGAACGCGCACGTAGAGGTGCGCAAAGACGACGTAATACAGTAAGCATATTTCGGCATTAAACGGCATTCTTCGTATTGGGCACTAGATGGGGACAAAAACTCGGTAATTAATTTAGATTCAATAACTTGATATGACACTAGGGGGTAGCAAAGATCCATTTATTTGAAAACTAATCCGCACCCAAATGGATCCGCTTCTTGAGGAAGGACTGAACTGAAGATTTTTCTTTAAAATTAATGTTTATTTCAAGCAAGATTTGAAATTAATTTAATTGTAATTAAATAGCCAAATACAAAAACATTGCAAACGTGTCTGCAGCCAAGCAAACATCTTTTTTTACACAAAGCATTATTTCTTTCTTCAAAACTACTTGTATTTTTCATAACAAGTATTCTTAATATATGATTTTTATGTGACTTGTACACTTTCGCAATATATACAGGTTAATACAATGATTTCATCAAAAATCCAATGCAGCATGCAGACATAAAATGTTTGCTTCTGAGTTTAAGTCCATCAGTGTCGTTGACCCCCACAATCTGTTTGTGTTTCTTCAAGTGCACAATGTGTTTACATTTTTGTGTGTGAGTGCATGCAGTACAGTGTGAGTTTGTGCTTGAGTCTTTCAGCATATACATGCATGTGCTGGTTTATTCATTTATATGGAGTCCATATGTTTGTATAATGTATGTTTGTTGTGTGTACTGCTGGTCCAGGTGATCCCAAGACTGTGGTGTTGCCTGTAGGGAGCAAAGGAGAGGGATAGGTGAGAGGCCCAGGCAGCTGTATTTGGGATAAACAGACATTACCCTGCTGTGTTCTAATTTACTGCAGAGTGGGAATTAAAATTTAAACCCATTCCACCCTTCTGCAGACCAGTATTCCATGCTTCTGGCCATCAACGACTACTTCCACAATGTGCATTATTAAAGAGCTTCTTCTTCTCCTTTCGGCTTTTCCCTTCAGGTCACCACAGCAAATCAGTTGCCTCCATCTAACCCTGTCTTCTGCATCCTGTTCTTCCACACCAGTGCTATGCCATTCAAAATCAGCATTTTTAGCATCAAATTCACAAACCCTTGTCATCTTCAAAATTAAAAAAATGTTTTTCACAAAGCACCATTTTGGTTGAGTTTTGAAATGTTTTAGATAAAATAATGTTGAAGCAGCTTATGTAGCTTTTTTGTCCAAATAATGATTTGGAATATACTAGGCTTAGGAACTGGTGGTTGAGAAGTGTAGTATTTTGGACATGTCATTTGAAATTCCTCTGTGGATTTTGGTTTTCACTTTTTGACTGAAATGAACTGCACGTAGATGCAATTTGCTATTAACAAAAATATTTTCCTTGTGTTTGAAAAATGCTTTACTGAAAGCAAAGGAATTTCAGTCACTGGAGCACTTATTCAAGATTCATAGCAGCCCTTGATTGCATTTCACAGTTTTGATAGTGGAACAGAACAGTCTGAGGCAAACATCCAGAAACTTTCAAGATGTTTTTTGCATTAATCTTGGTTAGATATCAGATGCTCTATTAAGAATATTCTGCAGGCCCAGCTGGAGATGAATAGTTTAATACTGGTATTTGCCAGATGATGGTCATTAAAAATGACTCTAACGTTGCATAACAATGAGTACATGTCTAATATAGATTTGAACAATAATATAACATGGAGGGCCAGAATAATTACTGGGTTAAATATGCAATGAGATCTTGCCAAGTGCTTTCTCGCTCTACAAGTTTACACTCGAGGATGACATGTGGCTTTCATATAACAATTAGTCAAATTCCTCCTTTTTGGCAGTCAAACAGGTTGGCCTCTCTCTCTCTCCCATTCTCTCTCTCTCTCTCTCTCTGTATCTCTTTCTCTCCCACCCTCTCTGTCTGTACTGATGTTTTGCAACCGCCAGGCCCACCACCTGGATGAGTGGATGACAAACAAACTGCAAATTTTCTTTCCAGTAACTGACCAAATAGATATTTATAACCAGCTGGTCCTTTCCACACCTAGTCCCCCCCCCCCCCCAGACATGGCTGTGAAAGCTCTCTTTAAAGACCAGTTGTGTCACTTCTGCCTTTGTTCTTTAACAAAGACAACTGCCCCTCATCTGCCCGTAATTGGGGCAACTCTTGGAATGTGCTTGATGTCTATGTGCGACCATTGCTACTCCAACTGAAAGGCATAGGTTGCCAAGACATGATATGTAATGAATGGAAGTACATCCACCCATTTCTGTTTTTGGTCTTTGTCTGTTTTCTTTTTCTTCTTCACTTCCTCTATCCTTATTTTTTCCCCTTTTTACCACTGTTTCACCTTGTCTTACCCACCTATCTCAGGATGGAGGATGTCTCAGCTGAAAAAAGAAATCCCACACCCTGGCTAAATGGAACAGTCTGCCTATTGACTTCACCGGGTCTGTTTGGCCTCTCCGAGCTGTACCACCTCACTAAGGTGGGGTTGTTGGACGCACTACAAGGCTGATCTGCGGCACATGTCACTAGCACTTACTCAGGTGATGTTGAACATGGGCAGACTGTTGAGAGGGGATTGGAGGGTGTTTACTGCATTGTTACTCAAAGGAAAGCAATTTAGAGAGTTCAAATTCCATTTGTACAGAAGGGAAAATGTTGAAACAGTAGTTGGCAGGCTACCAAAAGTTTGAGCCCCTAATTGTTTTCATTAATAGCAAATAATCTCGGGGAGCTTATGTATTCTGGGAAACATTATGGTGTTATGTTCAAGATGAATACATCTGGGAATCATCCGAGGATTAGTTTAGAAATTTGTCCATAGCAATCACACAACTCCCAGGTGAAACATCTTAGGGCGTCTTTGATATCTTAGTGTCTTTGAGGTGCTGTTTTGTACTTCCAGGTGTTTAAAAAAAACCTTGTCCCCAGATTCCAACCCTTTGATTGGGTTTGGTCATGACTCATTTAATCCTGAGTCCTTCACCTTTAACCCCAGCTCTACTCTCGTGCCACATGCTAGCTACCCTGGATAAGTAAATATATGATGTAATGTGTAGTCTCCACCTTCACCCCCAACCCCAATCCATCTCCACTCAAATCCAGAGGTGATTAAACTGCAGCAAAGCAATTTTAGGGAGAGATATACTGGTTTGTTCTAAAGGGTTCTGAGGAGGAGAAGCTGGTGGTAGACAAGATCAAATCAAAGGGAGGGGTTTAACAATGTTGGTTTGGGGCAAATGTAAATGAAGGGAGGGGTGCATGCAGGTCAGCAACAGGGTGGGACTTGGAGCGAGGAAACATCACAGCCCTGGTTGATCTCTGTCTGGGCTGGGGGTCTTCTGTCCCTTGAGCACATAGCCCTTGTCAGACCAGCGGCTCCTCCTTCCCCCCAGCTCTCTGAGCTCCAGGTTCTAACTGGTGATTGGGGCTGTTGACTCCAGAGGCTTTTACCTGGCCCTGTGGTCTATAACAAATCCCTTCAGGGCTTCCGGGACCATTGTCATTCAGACTAACAGGTATAATTCACAAGTCTGATGTCCCTCCACACTGGAGCCTGGTCTGAGATGGGCTGCCTGGTTCGTTCCCGTGGTTGCATGTTACTTGGGAATGATAAGCCTTTATGTGTCGTGGTGTTTTAATTACAATGGGTTTGTCTTACAAGGAATTTCTTAACTATTTGGATTATTACTTGTTTTTGTCTGTGTGGCTGACTTATTAATTAATTGACTTAATAATAGTCAAAAAATTTAAGCTGCCAATTTTGATGCAATTTACATGAGAAGATCAATTTTCCTCTCAAGCCTGCCATTAACCCAAAGCTGTGACAGGGAGAAAGTCTTAGTAGAATGCAGAACCAGCTAATCTAACCTTAACCTGAGGTTACAACATCCACCTGCCTGCAGTTCCAAAGCTTACTCATTAACATGTCATATCTTGTTGGTTTAATCAGTTGAAAAAACAGTGTTAAAATTAAAAGTCACAGATTTAAGCACATTCACCCCTGGAAACAACAACTTCCTGGACTTTCTGGCAGTTGAAACCTCACAGCAACAAGACGTGAGGATGCCACCATAATCTCTGAAAACGTGTTTTTTTAAACACAGAGACCGCGAACAGATTTGTGTTGGTCTGCTCCAGAGGAACAAAAAGACTCGTGCACCTTTCCATACAAGTGTCTGCCTGGTTTGTGTCAACAGACAGAAGTTGTTCATTTGGATTATATGAATTAACATGTTTTTTATGTTGTTGTTTTTTTTTTTCTAATAAAAGTAGAAAGCAGGAAAACTGTACATGAAAGTCTTAATGCTTTGCAGGTCTACTCCTTTCTGTGGCAGCTGGCTAGAAGAAAGCATTCATCCACACATACAGGGAATTCCATTGTAAGAGACAAGACCGGTGCAGAGGGCTTGAAAGAGTTCAGAGAATAGGATGGCATGTAAATTACAAACTGTCTAAATTATTACTTGTGGGGGATGTTAAACATTTTGCATTTTAAGGCGGCCGTTTGGGTATCAGTCACTTTCACCTCCACATAAAAGTAAACTTGCTGGCAAAACAGACAGCTGTGGAGTGGAAAGTACCGGGGAGATTAATGAGGTGTGCCTTTCCTCTCTTTCATACTATCCCTCTTTTTATCCCTGTTTTTCTCTGCAGGTTGTGGGTGGATGTGTGTGTGGGGGGCTCCATGTGGGGTAACCCGATGGGGCAACACGTTGAAGTAAACAAGTAGAGGAGACAGCAGGGTGATGTTCCTCTCACTTGGGTTTACACAGTGAGAGGAACATCTATATTCTTTGTTTCCAAACTCAACTTTTTCTCTTGCCAAAAGTGACATTTTTGGGAAATGCATTGATTTCATTCATTTCCTCTGAAACACTGCTTGTCATTTACTAGGTGAGAATTCTGTCCCAAAGACCCCTCCGGACCCACATGAAGGTCTACATGTGTCGGGACAATCCTCGGTGTTTTCGGATGATGTTTCACACTGTCAAGGTTGACTTATCTGAGTGGGAAAAAGTTCCCAGGGAGTAGACATATCCCACAGACAGCTTTGGAATGTTTTTACAGAATGGCCCCAGGGACCCTCAAAAACAAGTTTTGCTCTACACCGCCGGCAAAACAACAGCAAGATTGTCATTGTGGTAACCAGGTTTAAAAAAAAAAGGTATCTAAGGCGTTTCTATGTCTATTTGATACAACTGGTTTCAGGTACCAGCATTTCATGTCTGTTGAATTAATTATGTTCATTCTATTGTTTTATCAGCAGTCATCAAGTGTAATACGACCATGTGATGTTTGCTTGATGGCCGGTAAATTATAAAGCATATTACTTAATACTACCATAACCTGCGGCAGAGTTGTTCTATGTTACAGTTACAGTACCACATCTGTTCTTCCTTCTTTTTCATTACCTTTCCTGTTTGTGTTTTGTTCTGTGTCACCAGATTGATTGGACCATGCCATTATGAGAATGGAATTGGAGAATTTTTACAGGCGCTCAAGCACACTAAAAATGCAATCACTCTTGGGAAAATAAGGGGTTTTGTTTTGCAGAAAGTGTCAACCAAATTGCACACATTTTATGATCTTGGTTAAAAATTGTATGCACATGTTCAAGGGTTTGGTTGCCCGTGTAGAGAGAGTATGCATTGTAACCCAAGTTTGCACCAATCTCTAGCTGTCAGAAATATCCCCTCTTTCAATCTCTTTCATCCTTCCCCCCTTCCCTTCCTTTCTTTTCGAGGAGAGGAGCTGAGAGATGGGACCGCAAGTCCCCTCAGAGGCTTCATCCTCCATCAGTATCTTTAATGGATGTCAGATGTGTGCGAGAGGAGGCTGTAGCGTGAGTGTTTCATGTTAGTTCTCAGCATGATGAGCAGGGAAGCAGCTGGAGATGAACAGAAACTGCCTTGGCCTGCCTTACAATACCTCCATTTTTTATTCTATCCCTCTAAAGTAATGCTCCCCTGCTTTTCCCAAAGTAATATATTGGTATTAATAAAGCCAAACAAAGGCAAACATTCTGTAATGGGAGAGGAGAGGGAGATATTTTGGTTTCCTGGAGAACCAGACAGCGGCTCTTTACTTCTTCTCACTATAAATCTTGTGGCAGTTTCAATGGTTGGATGACCGTGCCCTGTGTTAACGTTTCCCTGAGTTGATTACATAGGAGCTCAAGCCCAACTGCTCTGCTATTGCTTACAGCCGTGGTACCTAATACAGTGGAGCACTTCAATCGCATGTGCTGTCATACAATATCAATTTGGACCTTGAATGGAATTTGCCTTTCTCCAAAGCAATTTCTGTATAGCTATGGTTCTTCACTGTTAGTGCCATTTGAGCAAAGACAAATGATCGCCACTGACCCCCCCCCCCAATTGCTTAATAAGAATTCAAATTTCCCACAAAGGTCTTAGTTGGCGGGCACCCCATTACGACAAACATTAAAGCTGCAGCAACATTTTATTGCTGTTTTTCCTTTGCAATATTCCCCTTTGGGGAAGCTGGTAATGAGTGCAGTGCTGGGTTGCTAATCCTAATTAACAAATAATACAGCAAGAGGTCGTATAATATAATGTTGAGTGCGTTTTATAAGGTGACAAAAAGAAAACACAAAAACTCCAGGTGTTTTGCTGTGAAGGAGATCCAGTCTAATTGATGATTCAAAATGAGTGTTTCCTACTCGTCAACAAACAGAACTGCCTGCAATGAGTAAGACTTGGCTGATGTGTGGGCCAGGCGACTAAGTGAAGCCAGGATAGTTGAAAAGTGTTTGCATTTGTGAGCGTTAGAAATCATGAGCATGTCTGCAAGGAGCAGGCAGTGACCTAAAACAGCATAAGTGTGTCAAAAATGTGCACACACGATACTTTTTTTCAGGCTTTTGGAAAAGTCTCTCAATAGGAAAATGGAAAAAGCTCCTCTTTGTACTTGTTCGTTTGGCGAACAGTATGACTGAGTCCCAGATGCTCAGTCATGCTGTTAGCCAAATGAATGTATGGAGAGGGATGAGCAACATCGACAAATCAGACTTCAGATCAGACATGAAAAGGCTTATCTTAAACTAAGTAGTTAATTTATTTTCAGGTCATTATTTCTTATTTTACCATTGTCTGCTGCTACTGCGGTAAGTTATGCATCAAACCACTACTTTATGATTGGATAGAGGCTGCGTTAATAGACATAATATCAGCAGTGCCTGTGACACTGCCTTGCCATGTAATTTATTTATTAGAAATAGGACCCTGCTAGGCATCACGATGGCCCGGCAGACAGCGCTGTTCCGGGTTCAATTCCTGTCTGTCTGTGTTCTCTTTTGGTTCTCTGGCTTCCTCCCACCTCCAAAAACATGCAGCTTAGGTGAATTGGTCACACCAAATTGTCCAAAGGTGTGAGTGTGTGTCTTTGTTTCTCTTTCATGTGGCCCTGCGATGAGCTGGTGTCTTGTCTTGGGAGTATCCTGCCTTTAACCTGTAGCCAGCTGAAATAAGCTCCAGCAGATCCATGACCTGAAAGGTGGACAGGCAGCTGTAGACAAGATTATTGCAATTGCCTCCTCTAGAAGATGGACGGATGGATTGATGGATGGATGGATGGATGGATGGATGATGGATGGATTGATTGGATGGATTGATGGATCGTGCTACTTGCGAGCAGCATCTCATAAACCTGTGTACAACTTAATAGATTTTCTTTTTACTCCTTAAGTAACCAATAACCATAAATAACAGGACTTCTTATTTTTCACAATCTTCACGCGAAAGAAGGTAAAAATGAACAGAAGTTTTTCTTAGGGTGCTGTAAGCAACTGGGCTTGGAGTCGGTTGCTTGATTGTGGGGACGTAGAGTTGGTGGACCCCCTCTTTCACTGGCCAGACACAAAAGAGGTCCTCATTATATCTCTATCCATGTCAGGAGCTTAAGTTTGACCCCTCGCCATCCATTCTATAGCGAGCCGGAACCCTTTCTAGCTATGTCTGACCTAATAAAGGCATTGTCAATGATCCACAAAGAGGTTGTCCTCTCTCCTACTCCCTCTGCCTCTCCGCCCAGCTCTATCACCTCTCACCTCAACCTCTGTCTCTTGGGTACGACAGAATGCCCTTTTCTTGGTCTACCGTGTTTATGTCATTTCCCCCCTCCCTACTTTCATGCTCTTCTTCCAAACCTGTCGCTAATGACCTGGTTTCCCGCCTTCTGTGTAACTGTCTCTCTTTTAGGCTATTATTACTTGACAACAGTTTAGAGAAAAATGTTTACCTTTGGTGCCAAAAAAATTCTCTGCTCATATGGCAATGTTGTTGAAATGATCCTCGTGTACACAGATCAATAAAAACAAATGAAAAGTTATTAGTAGTGTAACTTTTCAAAATCAACACCAAGGAGAATACTCACAGTAATGGTACATAATCCACTATTGTTGTTATCTGTAGGATGCTGTCTGTGAATGGCTATTAGATTAAAAATGTAATATCAATGCTCAAATTGGGGCTGTGTCTTCACAGTTTTTCAGATTAGTGTTGCCTGTTTAGATACCTACAGAAATTCTATTTTTAAGAGATCACACTCTGGAAAAGTTTACAAAAGTTTGCATTCCCCAAAACACTGTTGTATAAACAAAAAGGCAAACCTCAACTAAAGTTAACTGCTTTTGCAATGATCGTTGTCGCCCCTTAAAACACCCACCGACATCTCCTTTGAGGTTGTGCATTTTATGTGGTTGTTGGGAACTGCTTGGTCTGGTTTTAACTGCTTCACACCTGCAGACAATGTTACCGCTCTTCATCACCGCTGACAGTAAGTTGACAGCAGCAACAGAGGGCAGTTGTCTTCAGGAGAGTGCTAAGGAAGATTTGTGACAACTCCATTTGGATGCTGATTTTCACTTTGGGAATAGAAACTATGTGTCTGGCCCAGCATATATTCCTCCATCTGGCTCAAATGTCCATGAGTCTTATTTCAGGTGTTACAGGTGTTCATTTGGGAGCAGATTCTTCCACCTATACTCAGTATGTGGGAACTCCCCTCCCTTTTTCTAGCAGTAGCAGCAGGAACCTGGTCCAGATCAGCTCTCTTTTCAGGCATGGTTGCCCTGTTAACACTGAAGGCTTAATTATGGTGATCTGGTAATAGCAGAGAAAATGGAAGGAATGCTGTCCTCATGGCCATACTCACAGCAGGATTAACTGCACGAGCTGCACTCCCCAGTGTCCACAAGTTGGACGGTCCCTCTCACAGCTGCTTATGTCTTGCCCTCCAAAGAAGGAAGGTGTGAGGAGGAGGGAGGAAAAGTAGAAAAAAAGAGAAGAGCCTAGAAAATTAATCTGCAGGATCTTAATTCGATTTAATGAAGGGCGCTGTAAGTCTGAGAGCCTTTGCACTTACACACCTCCACAGGCACGTACACATAGACACACACTCAGTGTACACTCATGTTGGCTCGATTGATCTGTTGAAACAAACCCTGTTACAGACGATTATGTTATTCACTAGCCAGGGCAAATCCAATGCTATTCTTCCATTGCTTGCCAAAAAATGGAGAGAAAATCTTTAACGTGATGCTTCCTGTTCACACTGAATGTGAGATTGGAAATCTTTTTTTCTGACCCTGTAATGCTTTTTTCTCGCAACACTGATCATGACTCTAAAGTTAAAAAAAAAAAAAAACAGTCTTGGCATTTGCATTAACCTCAGTTAAACTTGCAGAGATTAAAATACAGCAAAGCAACGACAAAACATGGGGTCTGACTTGTTGCTTCCTTTCACTCCTTTAAAACACAACGAGCAAAAGAAGTTTCTCCACCAATGCAGAAGTCCATTACTATGTTCATCTTCTCAGCGTTTGACAGGTGGAAGTAGAACTTTGGGGTTTATGTTTTAATTATAAAGAATTCCAGATGTGGAGGAGGGCTCATAAATTAGAAGCAGAGCTACTCAAATGTCTTTTTTCAAAGAGACCAAGCGGGTCAGCATCTGCTTCTCATTGTAGTCAATGTTATTAAGGACCTTGACTACAGAAAGGCCCAAGTCCCCCGTCTGGCCCCACAATAATTGACACTATTAAATGTGCCTAAACAGATTTAAAGCGTCCAGAAAAAGTTACATTTGTCTTGCAGAATGACTCTAATCATCCATTTTAAATTGAAGGGACCTCAAGAGGAAGAAGCAACCACCTAATCTTGTGCTTGATGCAGAGGGAGTGAGAAAAGACAGCCGGCAAAGCAGAAAGTGAGGAAAGCTGACCAAAAAAAATGCACAATTAAAAACAATTCAGCTCAGAACGACTGCGGAGGAACGTCATAGAGAGGGTGGGAGAGAAATCCAGATAGAAAGAGAGAGAGAGATCTGAACTCTATTACCATGTTCCAGACCATGCTGCTCAGGCTGGAACGGGTTGAGCTGAATGCACATGGTTGGCTGTACAAAAGCACCAGTCATGAGAGGCCATCTGCTCCGCTCCTCTGGTGATCATTTAAACACATTAATGCAGTTTTTCATCTTGGAATGATGTGATACACTGAGCAATTTTCTCTTTTATCAGGGCTTTATTTCACTCTGTTAACCAGCGTTTGAGAGTGGACACATTTGAAAGAGCTTTTTCCTGTTATACGTGTCTGTTATTTTGGGCATCCATGTTTGCATCCCTACTGCAGGACAAGGAATAGAAGCACATTGAAGTTTTGCATTCTTAAAGGCTCTGGGCTTGTTTTTGTAGTTAGTTTTTGGCCGGTGGATGAAGTGGAGGTGCAAAATAGGGGACAAGAAGCGTGAATAAGGGTGTAGAGTCATAACGGTTCGGTGCAAGGGTGCAAGGTTCCTCATCATTGCCAACAAAAAATTAAAAGGATTAAATTAAAAAGCAACTCAGTCATCCAAAAAGCTGAGACAGTTTTGTTGGAGAAAACTGGGGCAGGAACTCTCAGGGGTGTGATTGAAAGGGTGAGAAGTTAATTTGGCAGCTTTTCCTCCTCGCTTTGCTAATGTTTCCTCTCAGGGCTAAACACCCTCTGCACCCCCCCTCAGCCACCTCACCTCTCCAAACTCTGTAATCCCTAGACACCCTGCTACCCCACCACTTACTCACCCAACTTCCACTTTCAGCCCCTTTCAAACACACACACACACACACACACATACACACACACACACACACACACACACACACACACACACACACACACACACACACACACACACACACACACACACACACACACACACACACACACACACACACACACACACACACACACACACTACTTGTGCCATGTTCTGCTTCTTCAAATATCCTCATGCCTTATTTCTTACTGCCCTTTTTTTTTGGTCTTTCCTTCGTCCCCCCTTCTGCCCCCTCCACAAGCCCTCGTGAAAAAGTACCTTCCATTGCAGCAGAGCACGGTGACCCGGGATGAAACCTTTTCTCCCCAGGAAACATCCTGCTCTGAAACACTTTGGCTCAAGTGTGTTTTCTCCTGGGACACGTCGAGAAGGGTGGGTTTTGGGGGGGTTTGAGGTGATGGCAGTGAGGTACTTGAGCTAAATGTAGACTGTATGTTGGTGTATCTTCACGGCCTGTCAATCAGAAATCCGCTGATGTGTAGGGGCGCTCTGCTACAGCTCAGTTGAGGCTTAAAGGTCATGCGGGGCACTTCCAGA
The DNA here is from genome assembly GCF_040054535.1 of Antennarius striatus. Classification (NCBI taxonomy): domain Eukaryota; kingdom Metazoa; phylum Chordata; class Actinopteri; order Lophiiformes; family Antennariidae; genus Antennarius; species Antennarius striatus. The sequence continues at coordinate 15,133,106 of NC_090792.1, forward strand.
GGTGGCGGTGGTGGGTAATGGGGTCGGTGTGCACACAAATGTGTGTTTGTGCATGTGGTGTGTATGTTCCACAGGAGAGGACCACATGGTGTCTTTGCTCTCCTCACTCACCACATGCAGGATCACTCTCATCAACAGGAGAGTTTTGGACAAGAGCGGGGGGGGTTCTGGTTCTGGAGAGGGAAAGATGAAGGGAGTAAAGGGAGTCGGATCACATTTACATTTAAAAATGCATCCAAAGTTTAGACGAACATACAAACAAATGCTTGAATATTTCTGTATTTTGTTACATTTTCCTGGGAATCTATGAAATAACACATAAACTCAGATTTATCAATTTTTTTGGCACAAATTTCAGTAATTAAAAAAAAAACTTTAATGGAAACGCAGATTTTTATGGAAACTGACACTGTCCTTTTAACAGCTGTGTTGTCACCTTGTTAAGGCTCTCAGTGCAATGGGCAGTTCACATTTGCAGAATGACTGTTATGAAAAGCAATTTTCTCCTTTGGGGGATTAATGAAGGAGTTTGATTCTGATTCTGATTATTTGCAATACAAGGGAAGCAAGAAAATATTTACTGTGGACCAATTTAATTTACTTTTGGTGATTGTTTAACTTTCAGATGTGTGTCTTTGTAGGTTCCAAGTCATTCATGTTGAGGTAAATCAATTTGCATAATTCATTATGATTTTTCATTATGATTTCACACACACACACACACACACACACACACACACACACACACACACACACACACACACACACACACACACACACACACACACACACACACACACACACACGTGCGCACACACACATGGGACCTGCAGGCATACAACAGGATGATGGCAGAGCATTGGGCAGGTCCTCTCTGGTGTGGTCAATGAGCAACTTGTCCCGAGACGGTGCCTTGGTCAAGGGTACCTTGGCAGTGCTCAGGAGGTGAACCGGCAACTCTCCAACTACTAGTTCACAATCCAAATTTTTGGTCCATGGGTAGGTTTTGAGCCTGCTACGCTCCGGTCTACAGCCCAAGACCTAGCAGACCGAGCTACTGCCGCTCCTAGTGTGTTAGATTGAGTGATATTTATTTGTATTAATGTGGACATGGTGTGAGACAAAAGATCAAGCAGTAGCAAAGGCAAACACAATGCACTTTAAATTTACCAAAGAATTCTGACACAACTTGATAATGTCAGAAATGAAACGACTGAGGCATGCATGTCAGCATTTAATGGGGAACATTAAAGGTAATTGACTTAAATAAATGCTTTATAAATGTGATTTTAATTGATGATGTATGTAGTCAGTTATTGTCATGGAGACCGTGTCCCTTGGTACAAGGCTTGCAGGCCTACAGCGTGGAGGAGGGTGGGGTTGTGCTATTCAGGTTCCAAAAAGACTGACATCACCTTGTAGCTGTAACACATTTTGTTACAGTGGGCCCCGTTGCATGTAGTGCAACACTAATGAAACATACATGTTGGCTTAGGCTAGTCTCTTGCACATATGTCGATGATCTCAAACACTGAACCTATAGCCACACATGTGCACAATCTCAAACACCACAGAGAATGATCTCACACAAGCACATAATCACAAGCTCATAGACAGTCCTGTAAATTTCAAGTCACTTTAATGCCCATAAGTACTACTTGGGTCCCCATTGCGTGAGCAGCTCTTTTTAGCTGTATTATTTCTTAACATTCTTAGATCATGTCTATGGAGGGATTGCAGGAGTTTCATCATGATGTAATCAGATTTGACACACTGGCTGTGAATGGTGTTGTTATCTTAGTCTCATGTTGAAGCTAGTGTCAGGTGGTTGATGTATTTATGATGTATATTCATGATGATGTATTTATTGTGTTCGTGCTACTATTGGAGTGTTGTATTGCCTTTCTGTCCTCTTTTCACTTCGTCCAGGTATGTGTGCATATGTGTGTTGAACCTTTACAATATCATTAACAAGTGTCTACAATCCAAGCATCTAAACTACCATGAATATGTGTGATACGATATAGCAGCATGCTTGTCTACAATCCTGTGTATATCTACTGTATATGTACATTTCTTCCTGATCTCATGTTTAGCTGCTCGTGCATTTTCCTTCTCCAGACATCAGTTCCGGATAAGACGACATGCACCTAACACACTGCAGGTTGCAGCGTGAGACAGGCCAGGTCGGCTGGTGACAGTGTGCAGCCCCTCTCCTTTCTCATTTATCTGCTATGGCAGTGGACAGAATGCAATTTCCTGCGAGGGGGAGGCTTGGGGGGATGGAGCTTGGAGGAGGTCGGGGGATGCAAGGAACATCAAAGGACCCTGAAAGCTATCAGAAACTTGAGTACTGCCAGCACTGCGTGCCAACTCACCAGCCCTACCTCACCCTCGGGTGCTCCCGGACGTCAGCAATGGCTACATACACTCATTCATACGCCATGTGTGAGTAAGTAGGATAAAAATACCCGTTCCTTTTAGAGGCTCAGACACCTTGAGTTGGAGCACTCAGGGCAGCCATCAGGCACGTTGCAGTTTGAGGAGAAGGTCACAGTTTATCACGCCTGCCACCAGGCTTCAACGCAAACACCCGCTTACCATCCTCTGCTTTCCGCCCTCCCTCCACCACGTCCTTCAGTCGCTATCAGTGAGCAATCAGGGAGGTTCGATTAGGACCATTTGGCGGTGTGCAAGCTCTGTAGAGGGACCCTTAAATAAGAAACAGCTTGGTGCGGCGTGCCGTAGCTGTGTGAATATCCATTTTAAGTGTACATGTGTTTGGCTTCTGTGCTCCTGTGTCGCCTCTCATCTCACTGCATCTGTTTTTATTCCTTCCTCTGTATTCTCAGCGGTACCAAAAAAGCATTACAAGTACTTGCTTTCAAAACAAGATGTTGGCCATTTGCATATGGTCTCTGTGTGTTTATGTTGATCTTAACTCACTTTTATGTGTATATTTGTATGTGTTCCTATTATGTCTGTGCAGGACAAAAAATGACAGGAAGTAATAAGACTGCCCCCAATAGATTTTATCTGTTCCTACCTCATGTGGTCTCCTCCTGTCTCTTTTATGTAGAATCCAGCTGGAAGACTGTACAGAGCGAAGGAAATAACCCATCCAATGATGTCAGCCTGGACTCACCTGTTGGCACCTAAACCATGTATGTAAATCTTTCAGATTAGCTTTGTAATTAATTGATACAGATTTTATGAGAGAATATCTAAGTAGATTCTGCACAATAACCTCGAACTTCAACAATTCTTGTATTTTGAGCGATCACAAATGCACAAATAACTCTTTATACTTTTTCTTACTTCTTGATCGTATGGGATGATAGCAGCTGGCAGCTGGTTAAACAGTCAACAGCACTGACCTCTGTACATCCAAAATGTTTGCATCCATAGGACCGTAGCTGGGCTTCGGTGCACACAACATTCTCTGCATACACCAGCCAGCTGCGTGGAGTTCAATCCAACATGGGCTCTGTCGAGGGCCTAGTACCAAAAGGATGGCTGACATTGCCGATGGAATGCTTTTGTCTTGGTCTGTGCATTACTGCTTGTGGGAGGTCATGTAAGTGACCTTCACTTGTTGCCTTGATTTCACTCCATCTGCTACATTTGTGCATTTCAGCATGAGACCACCTTACTTTGTCTTTCATTACCTGGTCTTGGAAGGATAGTTAACCTGGTTACTTGAAAGGCTGGAGCTGAGGTCTGGTCAGAGCTAGAGGAGCTGGACATTGGGGGTGGGATATCTTATCACAGCCATCAGAAATGCCTTGTCAGCAGCCATTCATTGGGCTTCGGGAAAATAAACCAAACAGCCCCCCGCCTACCCTGATAACTGTGTTAGACAGATAACAGCAGACCAAGGGGGTCTGCTCTCCCCTTTCCCCACCCGTCTATCACTATTACTCCCCCGTCTGTCGCTTCTGCTCCCTGGTTGGTTTTATTGGAGAGGAAACAGAAAACAGAAAGCCCCACTGTGGGAAGCCACTTGTTATCTGAGAGTCTTGGGAATCGAGGCCTCGGCAGAGGCTTCACTCAGCACGTTAATGAAAGCAGGACGATTTGGCCGCTTTCATTCCCAACATAGTCAGACCCCACATCCCCATCTTAGTGCCGGTACCCCTTCTGCATCCGTTTGGCTCCAATTCCATCTGCCTCAAAACTGGGCCACATCTTCATCTCTTGTTGTCAATAACAACCCATCATTAAAGAAAACTTTTGCTTTGGCAATTTTTGTGTCACTTTTTGGGCTTATGACCTTATAAGTTCTCTAAAGGTTAATAAACATCCAATAATTTTAATGTCAGCACGGGCCAAATGAGCTAACGTTTTACCAACAGATGATATATTTTTGTTATAATTTTCAAGTGTAAATGGCTTTCTTATTAGCATTTCATATGATAACAGGTCCCGTAATAAGGCATGGTGTATTTAGTGAAAATTTTATTGAACTGTCCCGGAGCGAGGGCGGCACGGTGGCGCAGTGGTGAGCGATGCTGCCTCACACGGCGGACCCGGGTTTGAGTCCCACTCTGTGCGGAGTTCACATGCTCTCCCCGTATCTGCGTGGGTTCTCTCCGGGTTCTCTGGCTTCCTCCCACCTCCAAAAGCATACGCTTCAGGTTGATTGGCCGTTCCAAGTTGCCCGTGTGCATGGTTGTATGTCTTTGTGTGTGACTCCGCAGTGCGCTGACGTTGTGCCCGGAGTTTCCTCCGCCTCACGCCCTATGCCGCCGACATAGGCTCCGGCTCCCCGTGACCCGCTGCGGCGGATATAGCGGTGGTAATCTGAAGATGACTGACTGTCCCGGAGAGGATCGCAGGATGTATTGTGCCTTTTAGGCCTGCCTCTATAGAAAGCATGATGGACAGATTTTTCAAAGTCACACTTGTCCCCTTGAACCATAGAAAATCCTTTCTATTCACCAGTTCATTAAGGCTAGAAGATTTAAGTTTCCCCGCCTAAACAATGCAGTAGATATCCACTAAGTTCACCTTTGTTTGCAGCATAGCTGAGGTTTACCATCCCCAGGTGAGCCAGTGAGAGCTTCTTTCTGTTCTGACTCCCTCCATGCTGTGGCTCACCCAATGGAGCAAGGACAGGGAGGCAGCAAGGCCATGTGAATGTCGTGTAGTAAGGTAAGACTTGGCCGCCGGGCATCCGGAAAGAGGGCTCAGCTCCCTTTGTGGTGGATCCCTGACAGGTTGGGGCAAAGCACAGACTAACCCCTCCCATCCACTTTCACCTGTGATATTGTCCCAGGTGGAGGGGAGGAGGAGGAGGAGACTGAGGGCTAGGTGGAGGGGTTGCAGAGAAGCCACTGAGATGTCCCCATAGGGCATGGCTTCTGTGTAGCACGATATCCCAGTGGGCTTTGCTGGCCTTTAGAGAGAGGTTAAATGAAGCCAGGGCTGTCTGACGGACAAAGGCCGCAGGTCAGCACCCAGGCCTTTGATCCATCCTTGCCCTCTTCAGACCACAGAGCCAGACCTTTTTGTTTCACCTTGCTTTTCTGTCCCCAGGGCTGGCCCCCTTTTTTCCTCTCAATCTGCCCCTGACAATGGAGTCACTTACAAAGCTCTGAGTGTTGTATGGTCTGCTAGTCACCAGAGGGAAGAGGTTTCAAAGGGAAGGTAGTGGGGCTCGGTGTCTCCTGGGTCCCCAATGAGGAGACAGATACCTGCACTTTCAGTCCCCGGCACTGAGTCACGACTCCATTGCTGCACCAAGTATTTTAGAGGACTCGTCTAGCAGAGACAGAAAGCACGAAGTTCATCGAAGGGGAAAAGCAGTGGAAACGAGAGCAGGGAAAATGGAATGAGAATGATCACGGCAAGCAAATGGACTCCTAAGTATGAAAGCAGTTGTAACTTTGCATTTTCTATGCCACAGAAACTTTCTAAAATAAGCCTTAAAGGGAGGGATGTATTTATATTGAGGGAGCACATGCCCTCCAGCACATGTGGAGAGACTTGGAGCTTATAACATACGTCTTGTCCCCAACCTCTTTTCCACCCAGATAACTTTGGTGGAACTCTACTCAGTACTTGTCCTCAGTACCCATGTTATGCAGTAAATTAAAGTTCATGAGTCTATTCTAGTAATCTATTTACCATTGTTGGCAAATTTTCACAATTTATATGTAAAAGGAACTACAGTGCTCCCTCGCGCATTCACCTCATCGCAGATTTTTGGTAGGCAGTCACATGATACCGTACGTGCATTCTATTGGCTGATGGCATTCGGAAGTGCACTATGTTCCGTGAGTCTCGGACTTAAATGAGACACAAAAGTGCTTTGAAAAGTCAATAAGAGTGTGGGAAAAGGTAATACAGATAGAAGGAGGTTTAATGTCAGGATGGGGAAGGTCATAAATGTTTAAATTACCGTAAATAATAAGATAAAGTTTTTCGTTCTATCCCGGAATTTGTTAATCGCGTGTGGTTCCTGGAACGCTTTAACCGCGAAGAACAAGGGCGCACTGTATTCAGTACTTGACCTTAGTTCTTACTGTACTTAAAAAAACTTGACAAAGATGATACGATACAACAAAAGAAGAACAGGATTTAAACAAATGTGGAGCTTATCTCGACAAAATCAGTATTAGGATATTATCTTTATTGTAAGTAGTTTGATTAGCAACCTTATGATATTTTGAAAGGTAATTTAACACCAGTGGTATCATTGTTCACGTTTGTCGCGTTAGTGTTATGTTGGTGTCTCCCCTCAAAAAGGTTACAGGTGTGTGTGTCTGTATGATTGTGTGTGGCGGGCCCTTTGAGTGAAGGCCACAGGGGAAGGAATGTAGAGGCAGCCCCGGGGGCCTCTGTGGTGCTAATGGATTAACAGGCGAGCTTGGCATGCTAATGGAGATTGTCTGTGATGTAATGAGCTTCTAATTAGGTCACCTCTGAGCTTGACCCTCTTGTAATGAGGAGGGCAGAAAGGAGAGGAGGGGCCGAGGCTGGTGATAGCACCCTGACCTGCAGGTGTGAACCGGCCCAGGCTGTAAACAGGGCTGACATTCCTGACATTCTCAGCTCAGCATCCCCTTCCGAAACTCTCCTCCTCCTGCCTGCCAATAACCCTTCTCCAGTGCTATGGGTGGATACACACAAAGAGAAACAATTGGAGCCACATTTCATGCTCCAAGGTGCTTCCCACTTTGGCTGAAAGAAAAAAAATTCCCCTTGACTTCGTCCATTCTTTGATTGTTCAATGTTTTTTTCCTGTATCATATCCCTTTCACAGGGTGTTGCAGCATTATAATGTGACCTGGATTTCAAATGGTGAATTGAACTCCAGGAGGGTATGTATCCCAGAGCCAGAGAGTTTAATCGTAATGCTCTGTTGTAAGCTCATCCCTTCCTGATTGCTCTCTCTTTGCTGGAATGTTGTTAATCATTTGCTCACTTTCTTTTTTTTCTGCCTTGGCACAAATTGACACACTGATACCAATGCAAATTCCTTTTCTTGTGGAGCAAAACACTTCATTATTTCCACTGGGGACAAATAACACCTTTAATGTGCAAAGAGAAAACGAAAAGATCATAAAGCAGTAATAATAATAATAATTTAAAAAATATATTATTATTATATAAATATTATTAATATTTTATATTATATTATTAGTAGTATGACACACACCCCTCCAATCGCCTTGTCACTTTGTCACCATCTGGGAGGCGCTAAAGAGCCATTGAACCCCGTAAATCCAGGCTGTAAAGCTATTTTTCCCCCCTGAGCTGTCACAAAACTTAACCAAATACCCCTTGTCTAGGCCTCTCAATCACAAAAAAGACCTTATAGGCAATTCTAATTTATTCTAATTCATATTTTTGTATAAGCCAGGGATGTAGCTCAGTGGTAGAGTGCTTACTTCACATATTTGCTGCCCTGTGTTTAATCGCCAGTATCTGCAGCCCTACAGGGGAACGTGCCAGTGTCAACTCTAGGCCAGTCCCAAGCCCATTATAAATTGCAGCAGAGGGTTGTGGCAGGAAAAACTTTGCCAAACAAATGTAAGCATTCATCTAAAATGGAAAAAGGACAAGCCGAAAGGAACTTTTACAGATTTATACAATTATGTTTATTGTGAACAATATATGCAACATGGTCACTCTGTGGAGTATTTTGGTTTAATGCTTTTTTTTGTGCTCTTTTAATTTTTTTCCACTGAGTGTGAGTGCAGATGCGTATTGAGTATGTATGTGGGTGTGTGTTATAGGTGTTGCACATACAAATTTCATTGCACCATTTGGCACAATGACCGTAAACCATTCTGATATTAATATTAATATTAATATTTATAATTGTTTATTATTAGTTTATTATGAGCTAGTTGCAGACTGAGAGCCTTCAATTGGCAGCGTAATACTTCTAATCATTAGGAGTATTACACTTCCAATTGAAGGCAGTGAAAAAAACAGAAAGGGAGGTAAAAAAGTTGAAAACAGTCATCAAAATGCAGCATTTGTTGTTTTCAGGGGAAGCAGGCTCAGTCATGGGGGGCAGTACCCACGACATATCAGGCTTAAAGGGAATGATATGATAAATGACCTGTAGGAGGTCATCACTCTGTTTTAAATGTAGCACTTATCAGATGCTGAGGGTCCATCCAGTTACATGGTGAGGGCTCTGATTTTGCCTCTGGGGCAAAGAACTGAAGGACCTGTTGTGTGGTATAAGAATACAGATGGTTTGAATGTACATCTGTGATCAGAGACACAGTTGTCTATGAGCATGTTTACCCTGCAGACAGGTCTCCACTCTGTGTGTTTCCTTGAATAAAAACTACTTATATAGTGGATGAGTAAATTCCGCATAGAAGATAAGTCAGTTACAAATAATTTGCCTTTTGTTTTTCTTAAAATTAGTTTCTAATTTCCCTCTATTTGAATTATCTCTTTACGTCTGTGATTTTTACCTATGGATGTGTTGAATGGGACTTTTCCAACTAAACTCTCTGAGGGCAGGGAGGTGCAGAGACAGGAACCCCAAATGAGTATGTGGACACTCTCTTTATCAGTCATTCGTTCCCTCTCTTCTTTTAGTGGCCTACACTCATTAAGTCATCTATAAAGGGTCTGATCTTAATGAGGAGGCTTTTATAGGACTGTTTCATGGCCTCTAGGGGATAATCAGACTCTAGTAGGAAGTCGTCTGTCTTGATAGCCTGCCCCTTTTCTCGGTGGTGGTCTGGCCAGGCCTTTCCCCTATCCAGGATGCAGCATACACCACCCATACACATTCATTTCATTTTCTTTATCTTTATCCTGCAACTGACACAGCGTGTATATCATAATACGATAAAAGTCGACCAGCATCGAACGTTCTGGCCACTTGTGGGTCTTTTAATTGCCTCCATTCCCTGTTTTGGCCTAGCCGGCTGCGGCCCTTTTACGACCAGGGATCCATCGTCTTCACCTCACCCTTTCAAGAGTCTTCCTTTTCTCCCAACATTTAGATCCGTCTCTGAGGCACCGAGACTCCAATTGTCTGAATTATCTTATGACAGCAATAGAACTTTGGTGATGTGAACTGTAGTTGGATATGAGGGTTAGAGACAGACACAGGAAATGATCATTGCAGAGATGGTCCAAAGTGATGAAAGACTGTTTTTAAATTAGTGCAAAGTTAAATAAAAAATAAATTGGGGCAAAGTCTGACCCCCTTCCTGTCTGCGTAATGAGATATTTCGAGCTAAAAGTTTAAAAAAATTTAGTGCAAACCTTGGGGGATTAACAAAGTAATGGCACACTTTATACATCCTGTTTGTTTGTGTCGTTAAATCTTGCTTTTACAGCTTTACTTGTTGCTTTGGTACTCACTACACAGCAGTGTTTACTTAGTTTCTTAAGTAGATAATGAAGATTCATTTTATGTGTTGCTTTTGGTGATTAAAATTGTATTCATCAATGCCATGTCAGGGGGCGCTCCAATGTGGGTGAAAGCCTATCCCAGAACAGATGTTTACCACAAAGGTCAGAGAGCATGCTGTGTTTATATCAGCAGGTTTAGGACGGACATGTTTGGAATTGTAAATTCTGCTGTAGGCAGTGACTTTAATCAAATTACCTTTTTCCTTTCCTCATCCTCTCCCCTTCATTCTGTCGTTGCTCTTAAGAACTCTGTTTTTGCTCTGTTTACAAGATTCAAAACAACTGCTGCCTAGCGTCATTGAGCGTATGTCACTTCCTGCCTTAGGGTGCATGCAGCCTCTCCTCTTCCTCCTTTATGCTTTCCAGAGGAGAGCTCTGACACGCTGCTCAATCTCAGGGAACTTAGGGCCCTGTCTCAGCCTTGGGGCGCTCTAAAAGGCAGGCACAGTTTGTGATTTGGAATAAGATAGGTTAATCTGGAATGGCCTTTAGTATATTTCTAAGAGGGAAGTTAGTCAGCAGCTGCTTTTTGTAACTGTGTCTAAAGTAATTCCTTTTAATTCTTGGCAAGAGATGCAAAGAGGGACTGAGAGGAGAGAAGGGAGAGGCATGGCTTATGAGAAATGGAATGATAGCTCAGACCAAAACAAATTGTTTCTGGTTTCACTTGGGCCCGACCCTATTATCAGACTGAGTGTCAGATCAGGCAACTGCTGGGGCAGAGACAGTCCAGATGGAAGACAGAGGGGAAAAAAGAAAGTTTGCACTTGTGTAAGGGGTAATACTGTTTGAAATGTTAAATGCTGATCTCTCTCTCTCTCTCTCTCTCTCTCTCTCTCTCTCTCTCTCTCTCTCTCTCTCTCTCTCTGTTTATATATGTGCGATTACTGCACAGGGTCAGTAGGTTGAAGGTCAGGACTAAGGCCATGTTCCTCAACTTGGAGTGGGGCGGGGCTGCCATTAGCTCTTAGTTGTGGACATGAGGGAAAAGTGAAATCCACTCTCAAATTCTAATGATGTTTGCTTTTGGAGTGAAAAATCTAAACATATCCATTGCTCAGTAATGTGACCCAATTTGGGGTCACAGTCTGCAGGAAAGGTCTGTGTTGAAACAACACATTTGCTTTGGCTGACGTGCATGTGTGTGTGTGTTTGTGTGTGTGTGTGTGTGTGTGTGTGTGTGTCGGCTGAGAGGTGAAGATGCCTTCAACAGCCTCTCCGGAGCTACCTAAAAACCACGGGACTGCAGGTGAGAAGGCCACAGTTAAAGAAAGAAATGTTTCCAATATTCAGTGTTTTGCAATCAGCTCAATTGTGTCCGGAGGCTGATGACACAATAACGGCACAACAGTTAACGTGTGTCTTTCAAGTGTCTTGGGGGCTTTCAAATGTGAACTTTTGAAAAAAGGGTCCAGAGTGCTGTTTTTTTGTGTGTGTTTTTTTGTTTTGGGGAAGAATACAACTTGATGAAGATGAAACAGTCCTGCATCATCAACAAAAAAACAAAACACAAAAAAACAATGCTGGCAGGGTTAGCTGTAAAAGTTCTGCTCTGGTTGTCAAAGGAGCACCTGAAGATCTTGTTGCTCACTGCATTAAGCCACATTTTAGGTCATTGTCATCACTTGAATTTGAATGTCATTGAAGATTCCCAGAACCCACTTGACAATGTCCAGTACTCACTTCACACCTAAATTAATTCATTTATATCATTCATATTGTTAGACACAGACCCAGTCTACACACCTTTGGTGAGCAAAAGTGCTAATTCTCATTCATATTGTCAACTTGAGCTCACACTGGAGTTTATTAACACTCCCCCCAATTAATATTTGCAGCACCGCTACTGTGATCTCATTCTGTGGAATCGAATTTAAAATCATATTCGTGGCACATTCTATTCCTCTGCACACCACAATGTTTTTAATCATGTTTTGGAGCTGGTGAATTATGATTGTTTTAAAAACATGGATTTGTGAATGCCAACTTTTTGAAGATTTAAACATTAAAAGTGTTTTTAAGGGAAAAACTTTTCCAAAAAAAAAAGAAATTCACATGATGTCAGGTGATGAAGGTTGTGTTCATGATGACGAGTGGGGAACCCAGTTTCATTGTAAGGTGCCAATGATCATGATTCATCTGGTGTGTGATAACTCTCTCCCACAGAAACTTTGTAGTAAACTTCTCGAAACCAAAAGTCAAAAGGAAAAGGAAACATATTGTTTTCCATCTTAGACCTTGTCCTGGCCCTTTTTTGTACACCTTGTCTTTACTTCCTCCTACTGGGATCTCTAGTGACACCTCAGCTTGACTCACAGTGATACCTACGTGGTGTTATCATGGCTACCGAGCAGAGCATTTGGGTGAGGCCTTCTCTTTGTTGTTGACAGTGCAGCGGTGATTAACGTGCCTTCTTCTGACCCCAGCTGCAGCCTCCTCTTGCAGCCCTCCCTCCTTAGGCCCTGCTGCTCCTGATCCCTGAACCTACACCCCTAGAAACCGCTTCTCTCAGCCTCCACTGTGTGCGATTTGCGTGCACTGACTTGAATGTGTGGATGCGTGGTGTTTGGGAGGCAGCATGATGTGTGAGAATGACTCGCTTTTTTAAAGTTGCTTAATTTTCAGTTAATCCCTTCATGTAATTTTTTTGAAGTTTCCATTGTTTAATGGAGAATAGCTAAAGCCGCACCTTTTTTGTTTCATATGGAATTTGCCTAAATGGTGTGATGTCACTCATCCCCACCCCCACCCAAACCCGCCTCAGGGCACCATAGACAAGGAAAATTAGAGGGGAACTTTCACATAAAAGAGGAAGGCTTGGCTGGTTTCAAACTGAGTCAGGTGAAGTAAAGGAAAACAGGTATTCAGGTTCATTTCTGCTGCTTGGTAGCAGCAAATATTAACTTTTTCATTCCAGAAAAAAAAAACCATATCTGATGTCATGTCATTTGCCAGTAAGATGCTGCAATCAATTTCTCTTCATTGTGGCTTTGTGTAGTTGACCACAAAGCTTGCAAGTTAGTCAACCACATTATAGTAGCTCTGTTGAGAGATGTTATATTAAATAACAGGCTTTAGGGAGCTCCCCAAACTGGTCCCAAAACCACCCCCTGATTCTTATGTGGTTCAGATGTGTTTGGGTGGAGATATGCATGCAAGGTGTATGTGCCTGTGTGTATTTGTGTGTGTATGAACATTAAAATGCGAATGCAAATTTACGCAAAACTGTCCCTAACGAAACTCGCCACAACAAGCCTTGAGCTTTTCCTTTGACTTCTCTCCTCCCTGTTTGCCTGAACACAACCTGAGCTTCATTTCGTGGCAGAAAACAAATATTATCTGCATGGCTTTTTTTGCTGTACCTCTGCTACTGTGCATCTGCCTGGCTCTCGCTCGCTTCTGTTCCTTCACGTCTCAGATATAATTATAGGTGTCCAAGGGATGATTATATGTTTACTCTGGAAGCTGGCCGACTGCCTGTCCCCAGTCCCCGAGGAGCTGCCTCTCGACGGGGTTTCTCTTGAAAGGCACCACAAAAGTGACTTCAGCAGTACTCAAACACATAATGGAGCAGATAGAAGGACTCGAGATGGAAAAGAAAAGATGGCATGAGAAGAAGGGTGAGAGAGAAAGTGGTAGCGCCTGTATGGTATAATATCTATTTAAGTTGGTCAGTCCACCACACATGCCTCTCATCTTGTCTTGAACAGACTGGTTTGTAATATCCCACCAACAAGCAGCAGACGACTGGAGGTTTAGGGAGATAAGGATGCCTTTAGAAGACAAACATTTTTTCTCATACAGACCATCCATATAACACACTTGGGGAGATACAAAGTACCGCCAGCATGATGTAACCTGAAAGAACAATGAATGAAAAGTACAACAATAGCGAGCATTTCTTGTTTGAACTGGCCTGTGGTATTTTTACACTGCTTTTTATGTATCATCTGAATAATCTGCTCTCTGAAAAGCCGCAAGCATGGACGGATTCAAGCCATATCTCACTGCAGTTTTACACGTCAAATGCAAACAAAATGCATTGACAAAATTTTGGGGGGGTTCAATCAAGCATTTACAGTTCAGACTTTAACATTACATGTAATTTTGGGCCTCGGTTGCGCAGTTGAAGTGTTTCTAATGACTTTATTTGAGCAGAATTTGCAGACTACTCATTCATGTTGCCTAGCAATTCCTATTAATCTCTCTGTGACTGCTATGCATGAAGATCACTTTGGGCCAGGCAAAGGTCATCACTCGACACCTAATTAACACCCCTCACACATGCATACACAAACACACACACATACTCGGACACCTCATTTCTGTATTTTCTTTAAATAAAATCATATAGCAGCCTGTTTAAGTCTACAGTAGAGTACAGGTTTGCAGCCAAGATGGACAAAAACATGTGCTTATGTCATGCTTTGACTTGTTTACAGTTTGGTATTTCTGAAGGCAGCCAGAGCTGTCCTGTAACTGTTAGTTGACTGGTAATCCTACGGAATTTGCTGCAGCTAAGCCTCGGCTCTCATAACATGTTCAGAGTAATGGACCAGTTCAACAACAATGAAAGCAAAACTTGTGCACAAAGAGTCAAAAGCAGGAAATCCAATGACAGCTATCGATTCTTTTTTCAACAGTGTGTAAATAAATGAATATTTTGCTGCTGGTCACTGGAGGGATGGCCAGTAGCAAGTCAATATTTTACTTTGCAACATTATTTTTGTTCGGTCTTTATTATCAACATAATATTTGCCTACAAAGTACAGGGTCCACACAGTACAAGTTAAATGTTGGATGTGCACAGCTGTTATATTTATATATGTTTGGTTATAAACTCCTCTTAGTTTTCAGTTGCCTAATTTTCCAAAGTATGAAAATAAATAAATAATGCATACTTGCATTAAAAAAATGTTAGACAACCAAACATGCTCACACACACACACACACACACACACACACACACACACACACACACACACACACACACACACACACACACACACACACACACACACACACACACACACAGACATACTCATTTTAGCCGCAGACATACCAAAGCCCACGCATCCAGGCTCGCCTCAGTGCTGTCCTTGTAATGGGCGGTATCATTGCTCCCCGAGCCCGGGACAGATGATAAAAGCCATGATAACTGGGTTTTATCTGCTCTGCTGAAAGTCAGCCATTGACACCATGCACTTTAGAGGAAGTGTCACTCAGTAGGAAGACCAATCTGTCCTCTCATCCCTCAGTGACAGTCCGATCTCTATTTTGGTGTACTACTGTCAAGTCATATTTATTTATTTAAGCAGACAGAACCATATTAACAGGTATTACAAATATGTTTTGCCACATTATTTGATCTCCGGTCATAAAAAATTGGAGTTGGGGAGTAAAAGGGTTTTTCTGTTTCTGTCTGTCAAATATTGAGAGAAAATTATGATTTTATACCACCCAAACTGGAAATTTGTTTTTACTGATTTACACTACATCGGTTAAAAAAAAAAAAAAACATATGCAAAAAGCATGGACTTGATGAAAAAGTTTGGAGAATCAGGCCATGTGTGTTTCAGAAAAAATGTTAGTCAAGATTATTCTGAGAAGAAATTGAAAGATAGCAAAATTATTACATTTGATTTTTGTTTTGAAATTTTGTCATAGATGCCAAACTTAAATATAAAAAACCTTCTTTTGGAGTATGATGCTCATATCTACAGTGCAGTGTTCACATTCACTCATCTGACACTAACAATGACTCAGTATCTCCCACTACTATTAATCCAAAATTCTTTTTTTTCCAGTATTGTGGTGACTTTAATTCTTTTGCGATCCCCCACTTCACCAGTGGCAACCTCAACAAAACAGTCAATCATGTGCAGCGCATGTTCTTACCATCCAACAAAAGGGTCAAACCTGGAGTCCATAGGTTTGTCCGCCATAATTTGATTGCTGACAAGTGAGGGGAAAAAGGTCTGTCAGCTTAGCGATGATACCCAACAAAAGGCAATCTCATCGTAAATGTTTTAGCGCTCAATTGCTGGATGATGGGGAGAGGGACAATGGAACAGCAGGCAGCGCCGGGCATGGCCAGGGCCCTCCCTGTGGCTCTTTACTGCCGTAATGACAGCCTAAGTGCCAACAGCAGGTGTCTTCCATTCAAGGACGGGCAGGTTAATAAAGTTTCCCCTGAAAGTCAATAAACAAGAGCCTGTTCACACACTGGCTAATTGTACTCATTCTTATCCCTTCTCTCTCCCTCTCTCTCCCTCTCTCCCATCCTCTGCTCATAGTCATTACATATTGCTTAACTGTATGTTACGTAGATAATTTCTTTGGGACATAATATTTATGACAGACGATTTATGACGCTATTATGCTCTGACTAGTTATGCTGCTTTTGAAGGAACAGTGACTCACCATCTGTTTCTTTCGGTGAGCACTCAGTAGTATCGCTAAATGGAAGATGATGCAGGCAAGGTTGCTGCATGCTGATTTTGTGTAGGAGAGAGGTGATTGCGTCATGTTTCAGACTAGAAAATAGCAGTTGATTTCTGTCAACCACTTTTCCCACCATCAGTGACCTGAAAAACAACAGATACTTCCTTTGAACTTGAACCTGACATATCTAGTTGTAATCCCACTTGTGCACACTGAATGTCCTCTCTGTTACGGACATCTTTAGTCATTCTCTCTCTGCATCATCACTCAATCTTTACTGAAGTCTCTGAGGCTTGTGTTCCAATTTTAATGACTGCCAAGTAAACAATTCCATATTTTAAAGAAAGAAAAACAGATTGGAACAGCCAGGAAAGCAGTGGAAAACCCTTTTCACCAGGAAAAAGGAATAGAAGGAGGTGGAATGGAGGGGTAAAACTCCTGGACTATCATGCAGCAAATTGGTTCAGTGCAGTGAACCTGTTCTCTGTGTTTGGGCAGGCAGTAAGCAAAACAGAGGAACACAAAATGATATCTCAGCACGTTTGTCTTGATAAGAGTAGAGGATGTTAAGGCGTAATAGGAACAACATGGCTGGTAATGAGAAGAACAAGGCATGATGGGGGAGTAGACATGGATTACCAGCATTCCTCTTGATGGGGTTTTATGGAGTAAGAAAAAGAATAGCGCTCCCTCATTTATTTGATTTTGGAGGTTGTGGTTAGAAGGGAAAAACTCTAGATAAATGCATGTTTCATCAGGGCTAAATATTTCCACCCAGAGAAAAAAAAGGCCGAAAGCAAACACAAGCCAGATTGTAGACTAGCGGTAGGACGCTTGTGGGCATTTGTTTACATGTTGCTTTGTGACTGGAGTGTGTGTGCTTTAGCAAATAAATACCAAGCCTCACCGCTCTCCATGGCATAACAGGTGCTTTGGGAAAAAAAAGAGAGGTAGTTTAATGTTACTGTTTACCAAAGCTAATCCTACTTTGCTTTTAAGTGTTTTTTGAACAAAATAAAAAAGGATAAGGCAGAATGATCCAATTACTGGAGAACTGTGGAAGGAGAAGGGTTAGGGTGGACTACTTTGGCATTAAATGAATGCATGCGTCGTTAAGTCATTACTGACAGGTTTTGCTAAAAGCCTTCCGTCAAAGTGAAAGATGTCTCCATAATCTTCCCAGTGCCTTTTCACATCGAAACTTGGTACCTGTGGTCCATTAAGGAAATCTTCCAAGGTGTTCTAAAGGATACAGTGCGCCCTCGCGCATTCGTGCATCAACGCTCGCGACTTCACCTCATCGCAGATTTTTGATAGGCTGTCAGGTGGTACCGTACGTGTATTCTATTGGCTGAAGGCATTCGGAAGTGTGCTCGGGTTCATGTGTCTCGGACTTACGTGAGACAGAAAAGTGCTTTTAACAGTCGATAAAAGTGTGGGGAAAGGGATAGAGATAGAAAGTGATTTAATATCAGTATGGGGAGGGTTCATAAACGTTTAAATTACCGTAAATAATAAGATAGTATAATAATAGTTTGTCACTCAATGGCAGAATTCGTTAATCGCGTGTGGTTACTGGAATGCATTAACTGCAAAGAACAAGGGCGCACTGTACTCCCGTTTTCTTCACTCAGAGTTCATTTTGTTTCCTTAAGGTGTTATCTTTTGTCGTAGTATTTCACAATCAAACAAAGTATTACTGAGTTTAGGAGGAAATAGCGTGACTGTTGACTTAGTAAATTAATGTGTGTAGTTAATACGGCAGCCATTAACCCAGGATTTAAAGACATGGTCTGTTTAATATCAATCCATCCATCCCTCCATCCATCCATCCCTCCATCCATCCATCCATCCATCCATCCATAGGTTAGCATAGACTGCATTCGGTGGGATAGGGGAAGATTGGATTGGAGAAGAGGAGACAAGAAAGGATAGGAAAGGATTAATAAATGAGGAAAGGGTTTTACAAAATAAAAGATACTTGAAGATGGGATTTTAACGCACGGTAGAAGGTAGGATAGGATAGGGGAGATGGAAAGGTTTTTAATAGGATAGAAGAAACTAGAATAGCGTGTGCTCGGATAGGATAGGAGAACCACAAAGTCATCCTATCCTATCCTATCCTATCCTATCCTAACCTATCCTATCCTATCCTATCCTATCCTATCCTATAATATCCTATCCTATCCTATAATATCCTATACTATCACCCTCCAAAAGAAGAAAAATAAATAAAAAATAATGACAAAGAAATGCCCTGAACTGCTGTCTATGAAAGCTAATGGAGCTAAACAGACCTTTGAGGATTTTCCTGTTGTGACAGAGGTATGCGCTCCACTGGATGCAGTGCAGTAATTGCTATAACTTTATAGCACAATTAAAGTCTGCTACAGCGGTCTGTCATGTACCATTATCCATTATCTGCTCCAAACAGTTAGATCCTGGTTTCTCAGCTGATGGAGGAATGCAGTATTTGAGGGAGAGGCGATTAGCAGGACTCTCACCTGCCAGATTTTTTTTTTTTTTTGTCTGGGAGCTGAGAGCGGTGTGACAGAAAGAAACTCGATGCTTTCACACATTATCCTTATCACCTCGGACTCATCACCATTACAACTCCCATGTTTTCCTTTCACCAGCATCAGTTATCCCTTTCCCTCTTCCTCCCGCTTTCCATCGCCCATTTTCCTTGCGTCTCCCAGTCGTTGTTTCTTTTCCCCTGTTTTTCCTTTATGTCCTCCAATCTGCCACACAGACACTGAGCCAGAGCACCTGCAAGTGCTCACTTTGAAAGATGTTGCAGGCCCAAGAATGCGCGCAGTAAACACACGAGAGCGGTATTTATAATAAATCAACTTTATGGCCCTCTGATGGAGGTGATATCAGTGAAATTTATGCTGAGAGACTTTGCTGTCTTTAGCAAAACAGCTGCAAGATAGCACCCACCCCAAACCCCCTTCAGCACCACCTTCACCCCACCACCGCCACACCACCTGGCTCCACACTAACACATCGCCCGGTCTGACTGGGGTTAGAATGCCCAACACAGTGTTCTCTATGCCGTGGGGAGTGCGGTTACTAGAATGGTAAAGTTAAGACTGAAATAGAATGTGGGCAGGGTGACGGTAGTGGGCGACTCTGTGTGTGTCTGTGGTTGTGTGTATGTGCATAGTGTATTTAAAGTACTGTAGACTGGTGGACACACACACACACACACACACACACACATACACACACCACACTCGCTCCTACTCCCCTGATCATCGGGCCTTCTCCAACCATCTGAGATATGAATAGGGTTAGGTTTCTGTCACTGCTGGCAAATGAGCAAAAAACAAATTTTAAGGTCATATAGTCACAGCCAGGCCGTGTTACACGGTTTCACTTTACAGAACCAAATCCCGTCATCCCATGATGAAAGGTGACCACCCGCCATTATTTGGGTTCAACAGATGGAGGCAATAATATCAATGTCTGAGGTACCGATGGATGGAAATGTTCTTAAAACCTCTAAAATGCTGTGGAGTTACACATAATCAAGCCCAAAAATAAAACATGTAAACAGTGAATTTCTGTGTTTTCTTCTGAGGTCATCTCCTGCTTGCTTTGCCAAGAAGGGCGCAGTCACTTCTGTAAATGTTTGTTGCCCTTTTGGCAGCAACCCCCGTTAGCGAGCCTTCATTCAAATATGTTTGCTTGTTTATTAATACACTAAAATGACACAAAGACAGACGAGCAAAAATTAACACTGACACCTGCATGCCTCACCAGTTGCATAAACGAAGAGTGTTAAGCCCTTAGCCGGCAAAAAGTTGAAGTTGCAAAAACTGCTGAAGTGCCTTTTAGCATGGCACTGACTAATAATTGCTGTGTCGTTTGCAGTAAGAGACTTCGGATGTAACGTAACATCCAGGTGTGAAAGCCTCCAGATGGATGAGTGTAAGCCAGCAATTACAGGAAAGGGTCACGTTTACTAAGTTCCTTCACTGTCTTGTTTTGACTGAAAGCTTTCAATATGTGATGTTGTCAAGGGCTTCATGCTCCTGCTCGGATCTCCCTTGGCAAACAGGTCCTGGGTGACGGGCCAGAGCACTAACAGAACCCCTACGCTGAGTAAAACACCAAGAACCGTGACATGCATGAGGAGGTAGAGTGGCGGGCAGCTCCTTTGTGGTGCGCCCAAATGAGCAACTTGTAAGGGGGACGGCGCCTTGCTCAAGGGTGCCTCAGCAGTGCTCCGGCGGTGAGATGACACCTCCCATTGTCAGCTCACCTCTGGTTGTTGTTGTTTTTTTGGGGGGGGGGGGGAGCGGGAATCGAACCGCTGATCTCTAAACATTGGACGACCCTCTCTACCGCGCGCTCTACCACTGAGCCACTGCCGCCCCCAATTTTATTTTCTTTGCAGACTTTTTACAAATGTCTCGGGTGTCCGAGCTACAGTCCTTTTACCAGGAACATGTGCTTTCACTCCTAGTTGACTGACATTTAATGTTTTTCTTTTAATGTCGAACCTCACTGGACTTATGAAGATGGCTGCATTCAGTCTAAATTTGACGTGGATCTGACTCGGTAGTCAATGGTACTTCTTGAAATTGGTAAAAAAAAAAAAAAAATCAGTGCCTGTTGCTGTCATCACCTTCACAATGAACTTCCTGTGTATCATGTGCGATAAGTAAACAACAGCTAGCTGTTTCTTTGATGGGAGGAGAGGACAGGAAGCCACGGGGAATAGTGATGTGATTTTATCAAAGCAGCATGTGGAGGGATGGGGAAGTCATTGGGTTGCCCTCTTTTTCCTCTCCTCTCTCCCTCCCTTCTCAGTGTTCTCACCTCCTTTCCCCAGCTGCAACCCAAGCTCCCAGTGGGTGAGGTAAGGGGAAATTGGCAGAGTAACGCAACAAATTTGGCAGTTAACCCAACACCAAACTGGTGTGTTTCAGCAGTCGCAAAGGTGACCAGCAGGCTGTCGCAGCAGGGACTGCCCTCCCTTTTTTTCACACTTACAGGTCCGGAGGAGGGAAAGCAGCTCGGGATGGAAGGTGTTTGTTACAGGAACAAAGGACAGATGGAGTGAAGGACGGGTAGATATGTTTTTTATATGCTCTTGTTGAGATAAAATTATAATATATTTATACATTTGTTTTTACATCCTGCTACTGAATATCCCTATGTGTGTGTGTGTGTGTGTGTGTGTGTGTGTGTGTGTGTGTGTGTGTGTGTGTGTGTGTGTGTGTGTGTGTGTGTGTGTGTGTGTGTGTGTGTGTGTGTGTGTGTTTGTGTGCATTGCACACGCGTGTGTGCATCAAATGTGCTCGCATTAAACAACATAGAATAAAACAAAGCACGTTCTTGATACCTCTGGCTTATTTTGGAACCATTGAACCCTTTGTTTGTTAATTAATTGATTTATTTATTTATTTCATTGTCAGCGGAAAATTTGTGTCATGTCAACTGGCCCTAAGGACAACTTGTGAATCACAGTGAGGAAAAAATGTGGCTTCAGTTAGCTCAATCCATTACCATGTTTCCAAAACTGCCGCAGATAAATCTGTTTCCTCCCCTTTCTATTTTTTTCCTCTCTTTTTCTTTTACTTGGTGCTTGTTTGTAGAGTCTGGAGCATCTTTTACAGCCATAGAATGCTTATATCCAACCTCACCGCATGACAAAGTCCCTTCTCTGAATCAGCCTTTCAACAAGAAATTTGATTTGACGTAGAATTACAGGTGATATGACTAAGCTTGCTTTTAAGTACTTCCCAGCAGTCAACAACTCAAGTTACATCTGGCCTTGTAACAATCTGATTTAGGATCTCAGCTAGTCCAACAGTGGGGTGGGACATAACTTTAACTGTCCGGAATTCCAATGAGTCTGCAGATGAATGCAAAGAGCAGGTGATTCTACTCAAACCTGATATGACATTAAAGCATTGGTTTTTTTTGATATTCTATATTTCCCTAAATCCATCAAAGTCACTTGAAAAGATTTTTAAAAAAAAAAAACAATGAATCAACTCATTTTGGTCCAAAAACGTTGGACAAGGGCACTCTGGTTTATTTTGAGTCAATTCCACATTAAGTGCATGTCATGCAGTCAGTAGTGCAAAAGTTCCACAGCTCAAAATAGTCCCTAAAATACTATTTACTCCTGCTTCAGCAGTGTTTGCTCAAACCAACCATGCCCAGATGTTTAGAGAAATTATTTGGCTTTTTTCCTGAACAAAAATATATTTGGGACTCGTCCCTGAAGAGGTACGTATTTAGTTAGAGAACGTGGACTTGGGATTTAAGGAGACATGGTTATGGTGAGGCAAAACGTTGTGTTGGCGTACCTTTGTGAGTGTGTGTGCGTGTGTGTGGGGGGTGAACTGTATCCCACCGCTGAGCTTTCAGCTCTCACATCAAGGCCCTGATGGTAAACAGTCCACTTCCAGAAGACCTTGTTTATAAAATCTGCTACTTTACTCCTCGAGCAAAATGACCCAAAATTACAAGCCCAGTTCAAAATTACGATTCCAGTCAGCCTCTCCTCCTCCTGGTGCTTCTTGTTTCCATGTAACGCCACACTGCCATGACTGCCGAAGTGACTTTATTCACATTCCTCCGTTTTGTGAAAGTTGCCGTATGTTTGGAGGTACAAATAAAAATACAGTTTCCAACCAAATTAACCACAATGCGATCATACCTCAGAGCATGAATTTTTTTGTTACAAATGATTTCACCAAAATATTGACCACTTCTACAATGATGACCATTCCAGCAATAGGAACTCAGTGCCCTCTAGCATGAAATCTCAAAGGAGATATACTGTAGCGATCCTGTCTTTTATATGTGTGTAGTTACCTTCCAATTTAGTTAAGAGGTGTTGGGTGGAACCCTGAGGCCTCTCTCCACTCTGCCTCAGCATAAGTGCATTTTAGAATGCAAGAAATAGTTCTGAGAGACTGGAAGCAAGACAGATCCCAAAACCGGGGTTACGGCATTCCTGGATCTGTACGCTGTGTGGTGACCTAATCGCCTGACCACCTACTGCTCCCTGCCAAATCCAAAGCAGCAGGCCAGACACCCCTGAGAGTAACATCCGACTACACCATAAAATATTACGTCAGGACTGAGTCATTGGATACTGAACCTTGGTTAAAACAGCTCTAAATACTCACAAACACAGGAGCTTTACTCAGACCGTATTAAGCCGGTGAATAAACCGTATCCCCGAATGGAAATTTGTCATTTCTGGCAGGCATATTATTCATTATTTAATGTTACAGTACATCTATTGGATCTTTTAAAGGCCAAAAAAGTCATCTTTTTTTCTTGCATAACAAAGAAATATGGTCCAGAACGGTTAATAAGTAGTCTACATTTGGGTTTGTCTGTAATGCTGTAAAACTAATTCAGATCAGTTTCAGTTGCTCCACTGACATCCTCGATCAATCAAACGCTGCACAGCGACAAAAGTCTCCCCTCCGTTCTGGATCCAGCTGTTGCAGTGTTGACTTAACAAACAAATTCACTTTGACGAACATCCAAGCTGGAAACCACAAGTTTGATAAACAAATCTACATCTCCTAATAAATCAATTCATGTTCTTTTTATTACTGTTTTGACGTAGAAGTCAAGCACATAATCAGTCAGCGGCTTCATTGCACAGAAAGTGTAGATTAATCACAAATGAATCAAGATCATGGCTATGCATATGCATGAAACACATAATCAGAAATGTGCTTTATTGATGTAGTAGTCATAACTAATTGTTGTCCTGCAATGTTGTCACTTTCCCACAATTGTCAGATGGACCAAGTAGCAAACAGGGAAACAGCAAAAAATTCAGCAAAAGAATTTGCTTGTTAAATTGAAGGCAGACAGACTCTTAGATCCTTAGAACAAATAACATTACCATGTGGCTATGAATCGATTGCCATATCACTTTTATCTGTCTAATTTCAGTGCAAGGAACATCTATAAAGGACCCTTGAGGTCATTAAAAAATTCTTCATGCTTGCTTGTACTACAGGATGGAATTTGATGGCAAAATAAAGGTGATGAAGGCATCGATGGACATTCTGGTTGTATGTGGACGGGTTTGTGCAAATCTCGTTTCATTACAGCATGGAGAGACTTGTGTGCTTGCAACAGCTTTTTTTTTTTTAAGTTGGTAATGATGAGAATATGCCATGACATACTGTGTTCCTTATTTCTATATCGTACCTGACTAGGATACATTTGCGAGGTATGCTGTCAATTTTGGCTTCACCTACATTGAATTAATTATTGTTTGAGGTTTTGCTGATCGCAGATACTTACATTTCAGTGAAAGATGTACAGATTTTCTGTGAAACCCAATTTTCTTTCGAATCTATCTCTACAGTTAGTCATAAGGCAGTTCTTTCCTTTTTGGAAAGATGTCATTTTTGTGTTCCGTTGTATTGAAGCTGAAGGGAGAAACTGTCACCTGGTAAGACCTTTCTGCTATGAGTCGCGGCACATCATGTTGTGTGCATAACCTCTTCTGGATCTGGAGAAATTAACACCCTAAACCAACATTACCTGAGAGACTTTTATTTTGGGATACTCATTAGTCCCTATGTCAACCCAACAAAATCCAGACATGATCTCAGACTAAACTAAAACATTCTGCTGCAGGTGCAGCATTACCCTCCCACAACCCAGAGCATGACCAACGATCAAACATTCTGAAGCACAAAATACACATTTCTACATTGTTGTCTAACAACTCTGCAGTCCTAAGCATTGGTCAGAAAGATTACCCCAGTGTACCCTAATTTCCCATGCACAGGCCATCACCCCAGTATCCTACTTGTTCATCTAACCGGCAATACAAAATTTGAAGGGTTTTCATAAATATGTATACAAATGAAAATAAATGAGTGAGATTGACAAGTGTGCTAAGTAGGACTGTTTATCATGGTAAGTGTTTCTGTGTCTGAAGACGTGGATGCTTTGAGTCTCTGGGTTACAGATTGGAAGGGGAATTTTGGTGCCACAAAGTGACTGAAAGTCTTTCATGCTTACTCCAGAATGCAGAGATTTGATGACTGTAAAAGACTTGTGACACACATACTGGTGGCCGTAAAAGAGATGTCAAGGAGAAGTTGGTGGAGCATCTGTCGTATCATTACCACCCAATGAGAAAATGGTTTTGTTAATTGGTTTATTGGTTTCTGTTCCCCACATTTTATTGTGTAGATTTTATTCACCCACATTAACACATATTTGTGGTTCTTTTTTGAGCTATACTAGTGCTATCTCCTATTTAACATATCTTTACAGTGGTAACAACTTATTGATATAATTGCTAGCCAGCTAACTTCATTTCAAATTACTACAATGTTTAATGTCAGTAAAATAGAATGCACTGCCTGCGAGTGTTTACCTTTTTGTTGTTTCAACACTCTTGCCTTTGCTGTTGCCCATGGTTCGCCCACACAGGGATGTTAGCATATTCCAACTGCTTGGAATTCCACCCTGCCGTCTTTTGGAGCACAGGCTGTATTTTAAAACTTGTTGGACCCTTTCAAGTTTTATTTGAAAGTATGCAATTACATTCTTGAAAGAATAACGGATCCCTGCAGTGATTTACATGCTGTGTTAAATGTCATTGTTTTGAAAAGATCCTGGTCGATAGCCTTATATGATAGGACTGGTTTGGCGTAGTAGAGATTTCAGAAATACAGAACATAGGGTGGCAGGTTTGCAAACGAAGTCAGAGGCTTTAACTCTGGTTCAGGACTCTTGTAAATGTATTCAATTGCATGTAAACCATGTAATCCTGGTAATTCCAGTGTGGTTTGTTACATTGTAAGATACTGTGACTATTTTTACTGGCAAAATGTTTCTGTTAAAACAGGACAAAAGTCAATGAGTTATCGATATTTGTTAATTGCAGTGAGGAATAACTAAGGGTTAGTCTCTCAGGATATCTTTCGCACTTGGACTCTTCAGGGAGTTTGTAACCAAAGTGCATCCGCCCTCAACAACAGCAAGATACACCAGTATATTATCACACCACCACCACTGGTGGAGGTGGTGGCTGATGATCCTGCTGAGAGTCAGTCAGTCATCTTCAGATTACCACCGCTATATCCGCCACAGCGGGTCACGGGGAGCCGGAGCCTATCTCGGCGGCATAGGGCGTGAGGTGGGGGACACTCCGGGCACGACGCCAGTGCACCGCGGAGCCTGCTGAGAGTGATGAAGCTGAAAGGACTGAAATAATGATTTAGTGAATCTTTTACCACATGGTAGAAGCAAATAACAACCAATGTTATATCCATCAAGCGGAGTAAAGACTGTACTCTTTATTCTTCAGAGAACAATGTGTATGATAATAACAACTGGATGTTTAGAAAATGCTTGAGAGGTGTGAATGACAGGATAGAAGAAAAATAGACTGTTTTGATATGGACACTGTCTTACTGGTTGATCTTTATTCCGTCCTGTTTAAATTTCCAGGCGAGCTGAGCTGATACTTAGGAGTCTCTGTCTGTACAGATCTGTAGGTTACCTGCATTTACAGGTAAAGTCAAGGTTACAAGGTATTATGCTTTACTTCAAAGTGTTCTGTTGAGATGGCTGTTGCTGTTTCATTTATGATTTACGAGGTTAGTGTGAACCCTTTTGCCACTGACTGAATTAAAACCTTAAGGTAAAGTACAGTTTGACGTCTTTCAATAGTTTTCACTCAGTCTTTTTCAGTCAAAGTGGTGCATGACTTATAATTACAAAAGGAGCATTCTGGAAAATGTCTGTCTTCACATATTATTATGGTTAGGGGAAAGTAAAATATGCATGAGGCTTCTTGGTAAAGAGTAGCTTTCTACAGTAGCTTCATAACCTTTGCAAATACAGTATATATCTAATGACTCCAGAGGAGTTGCAGAAATCTTTGGTCATAGGACATCGGTATGAGAACATAGAACACAGCTGCATTTAATATAACCATGTTCTATTTTATTTAATTATGTTATATTCTCATCATTTACTCCAGTTTAATCTTGTTTTACCAATTCCAGAATATTAGACATTTGAGGTTATCTATCACAAAGCAATGCCACTGCAGGATAACTATTTGGCTACCTCTTAGCTTGGCCTCCTAGGGACTGTGGTATGGGCAAAGTCAATTCCCCCTCTCATATTAAAGGAGGGTCTTCAAGTGCCAATCCAAATAGTGATTAAAAAAAAGCTTTTTAAGCCATTGAGAGAGCTTTCTGGTATAACCACCACCACCCACTTGCCCTCCACCCCCAGAGTACCAGCATCAGGCGTTGCTCCACTCATGCTGTGTCTGGACAGTGTTGAAACCTGAGTGTGTCTCGCTGCGTCCTGACAGAAGGAGAGAAAGGCCTAAAAAAGGCCCCCTCCACCACTCACTTGACCAGTTCCCTTTGATAACATCTGGCAGGGGCAGGTTTGCAGTAGCGGCAGCAGGAGATGGAGGGACATTAAAGTCCTGTCACTCACTTGGCAGGAAGGCAGTCGGTAACTCCACATCATTCGGCAGACTGAGCCTCAATCGCTTACGCTGGAGTGTCACTGATGATCTATCCCTCTAATGGGTCTGATGATATTCTCAGGACAAAGTGTTGTATGAAATGATGGCTTGGCATGGCTGCTTTTTATTCTGCTCTCGAATTCCTTTATCTTATCATTAAAATAACTTTGTCTGCTGATGCCCTCCTAGTTATTCAGGCTAAATATTTTGAGGACAAACGTTATTTTTGACTACAGAACAAGTGCAAAACCTGGAGAAATATGCGTCATGAAGGATAATCATTCTTTGTAGAAGTAACCTTATAGTGTTTATCTAAACAGTGATGTCTGTTTAAGTAGATGGACCGGAAAAGACTTCTATCTGTTCTGTTGAGGGGAGGGGGAAGTGCACGCAGTCTAGGGAAAACTAAATCTGAGTTTCAACACAGCTACCCAGAGAGAGGCTCAGACCAATTCAACATCCATTCCTCTCCATTTTCTCACTGTTTACTTCTATGTTCTTGAGTTTACATGCCTATTCCATTACAGGGATTAAAATAGTTTGTCCAATCTATCCTCAAACTCTGCTTCCCTTGTCATTCTCCCTCCCTTAACCCCTAACACCACTTACAGGCTTTCAGGTCCCGGGGCTGGGTTAGGGGATTACAAGACAAGCACGCTGCAGCCAGAGCACCCAAAAAAAAAACCCCGAAAGTCTCCAGTGTTGAAAAATGTTCCAATAAGATGTCCCCGCATTAGTGAAAGGTGAGGCTTGATCAATGGCTGTGGCGCGTGTCTGCACTAGTGAACACTTGGTGGAGCGTCTGAAAGAGAAGAAAGAGAAAATGAAGGCATGTTTTGACATCAGGCTCGGGGTGTAGGCGGTCGGGTCACCTTTGAGATGTCGCTGATTAAGGGCTAGCATTCACAGGTGAGCGGCTCCAAGCAGGATTTAGTAACACAGTCACAGAGGTGAAGTCACCCCACTCTCAGCAGCAAACGTCAAAGCAGCAAAGCACCGGTGACCTCTCTCCCAAATGGCCAAAGGCAAATGTCAGAAGATAAGTGAGATCTGTGATTGTACTCAACTCACTGAATGAAAAGTAACGGCAGGTGAACTTTCTATTTTTGAAATAAAGTACTTACAAAAAGAACTAAATACATGTGTACAGGAATTAAGTGATCGGCTCTTTTTAATTAGGTATTTCCTGTATTGTTTTGCAAACTACTCAACTGTGAGATCAGTAGTTCATATCTTAAGTCATGAAAAGAAGTCAGTCATTCATTGCCTGTGGGTCTAAGCCACCCGCAGTTGGTAATCTCCTTCGGAACTGGAGGGGATCAAAGGGGCTAAGCCCGGTCAGCACCTAGGAGAGGACATCCACAGCATATCTCCCAGTGTTCCCAGCAATACGGCTGGTAAAACAACGGAGGCTTCTTCCTGAAATGTGGATTTCAGTGCCAAATTCATAATTTGCTCCACACTGAGATAAATTATACACATGAATTAAAATGATGAGACAAACCATGTGATGCTTCTATATACAGTGAGGAATTACATTCTTGCCAAGTCGCTTCTGACTCATCAACAGTTTATGTGAAGTAAAACTGTTTCGTACATCCCGATAAAAGACATACGTACACACAGACACATGAACACACACACATATGTAGTATGTGATTGAATCTTTTCAGTAATTTTAAGAAAAACTGTTGAATCGTTTGTGGTTCCAGCACCTTAAATGTCCCTTTATGGTGTTTTACTTTGTGTCATTATGTGAGTAAATACAGGTAGTCCTCAACTTAGGAACATTCGACCTATGGACATTCAGAGATACAAACAAACACGCCGCCATATCCAACTAATGTAGTGCAGTTCCCCTTTCTGCCACAAATCCCACGGGGGCAGCACCGCTGTATCCACGTATTCCCAACACCCCCCCCCCCTCTTTTTTTTGTTTTTTGTTTGTTGTTGTCAGGTTGCCCCCCTGTTGGAAGGAGGAAAATGATGTAGAAACCAATGTTTTCACGTTACATTTCTGTCCGGAAGCATTAACTGCTCCTAACCCCGAACTACGAATGTTTTGCTTATTGATATTAATTATTGGTTAAGATAACTGGAAATAAAACTGAGTAATCAAACGTAAAGGGGTGTGTGTGACTTTCATGTAAGTACGGTAGAATACCTCAGTGGCTTAAAGCTTAGCTTAGCCTCTATACCCCACGGATAAAATTCATTCAGCAGAAGTAGATATGTAAAAGTTATGGTACTACAGTATACTATTTTATTTATGTGTTGTTTTTATGTCTTGTAATTGTTTCTGGTAAGATTTTGGGAATAACATTGTTGTATTTAGTGTAGTAATAACATTTAAATGACCTCAAACGGCAAATTAACATTGAAATTTAAGAAATTACGACTTATGAACAATTCAACTTACGAACAACCTCTTGGAAGCAAATTTGTTCGTATGTTGATGACTACCTGTAAAGACTCAGCAGGTTCTCAGTATTTGGTATGACAAAAGAAGCAAAGTGAAGACATTTCACTGGTTTCTGGGAAATTGTAGTGATTTGTTAACAATTCATAACATTTTTACAGGCCCTAACAATTCTTTGTAAAACAGAAATGACGGGAAGATTAATGAATACTTAAAATAGTTTTGGTATAAGGTGCTGATCTACTAAAAAGGTTAAATTACATCTCCGTGATGTTGAGCTGCAGCACTGTTCAGCTGCATGTATGTGAGTCATCATAGAAATGATGTTGTAATCAGTAGGATTGATAAAATGACCTACATTGAAAAATGCAAGCTTACAAATGTTAGCAGTGATGTCATAACTGTGACATTGTATTAATATTGCATCAGCATCAGGCATTGTAGTCTCCAGTCACCAAGTGCCAATGAGCAGGGACACCTGTTGTTGTTCCAGGACCTTCAGCTGTGTTTCATATGAAATTGTAGCTCATTTTATCTTATGACATGAAACCATGCAATGAGGATGAAAAAAAGGAAGGAATGTTTCATCCATTCTTCATACAATAGAGCAAAATCAGGTCACCGGCATGATTATTTCCAGTAATTCAAACATGAAATTGAAAAACTTGAAATATGCATCCCCTAAGACGGCCTGCGGGCTTGACCAAAAGTAAATTGTGCATGACAAGGTCGTCATCAAAGGGAAAAGACACAAATGGTTTTATTAAAATTGTTGAAATGAAACAATCACAGCCTGAGATCCAGCAGCGAGTCATGCAGACGGTATGTACCAGAAGATGATGTATATTAAGTGGCCTGATGTTCTACGCAGATAAAAACCGTGGATGCACGAACAAGATGCCAGAAATCATTACGTGAACTCTGTGCCTCTACAGGTCCAGGAGTCAAGAGCAAAATGTGGTGCAAGACCTGGCAGACTTTGAAGTCTGTCAGTGAGATTGAGAAGATAACAATAAAGATAAATGATTTCAAGAGGTCTGCAATGCAAACAATGTACAGTAGCTGGACTGCAAAGGTGACAGTAAAATAATGAACAGCAAGCATTAGCATCCAAGTCCCAATCTTACCAGACAGCTGTTCTATACCATTTAATGTCGAGTTTATCTTTGGCTCTAGTAATCTAAAATTTTTTTTCAAACAAGAAAGAATCACAAGGGCAATTTGTCTCCTGTGTCAGTAACTCCATTCTTATTTTTACTGTTCTTGTGCACGCATATAGAACATAAAAGAATCATATCTTTGATAAAAGTTAATAGAAATCCATATTTTGCAGCTTAATTCTTTGGCAGAATGTCAGCTATGTGTGCTGATAGTTTACTTTTTTTGTTCAGCTCTCAAAAAAATTTCACATGCTTCCATCAGTTCTATAGGCTACATACATGGACTCAAACAAATTTTTCCTACAATTGGCAGCTCTTTCAGCCACACCGACTGTCTCCCAGCTAATAAGGTTTTTTCGAAGTAAAAGAGAGAAAAAAAAAGACTGAAATTGAATCTAAACTTGAAAATTGATTTTCAAAAGGGGTTCCAGACGAAATGTCACGGGATGTACATCTAGTTTAGGGTCTGGAGGAAATAACACATCCACATCATCTTATTAAAAAGAACCACAGTATTGCATTGCATTTCCTCTTGTTACCAATCATAATGGATGACATGATATCAACAGACTCACAAACATTGCTAAATGATGTATGAGAGGCCACGGTGTCTGAATGAGTTGCCACATCTCTTCAAGGACACCATGCGTTTTGTTTTAGGACTGGTGTTAAACACAGATCAATGGCTTTCGGCACGTGAGTGTGATAAATTATCGAGAGGTCAACAAGTTAAAGATAAGCCACGTGATTCAATTCGTTTTTTTGAATGTGTTGATTAATCTGATTTGTTCATTTGCTGCTAAAATCTTAAAGGTGGAGTACTCTGTGTTATCGATACTAAGCCCAACTGAAATGGTCCAATGTTTACATTTATGTATATATTTAATTCAAAATACCCTACACGTCGTTGCCCACGCTACAATTGGGGCAGTTTACAGTCTGCATGTCGAACACTGAAATGCAAATTTGAAGTGTTGCGCATGTGGCCCGTCATTATTCACAGTCAAATGACCAAGTTTCACATAATGAAAAAGAGAAACAGCGCGATGAGATGTCTTTATTTAAAGTGGAGGAGGAGAGAAGGGGGTTATCCGAGGTGTTTGAGACAGATGAGGGAGGTGGGGGTCCGGGAGGGGGGAGGAGGCAGGGAGAGTAAATTGGGCGGACACATAAAAACTGCGTCGGGCCAGAGACGCTGGATCATTTGGAAAGTCTGGTAGTCCAGCGCACCGTCCGCCCTAACCCCAATGAAAGAGGGTTGGGAAGCCCTGCTTAGCGCCGGCCTTCACTCCGATCCGCTGTTCTTCCGTCCGTGTAGAGGTGTCGCTTCAGGATTAATGAGCCAAAAAAGCGCACAACCTCTCCGTTAAAGCGCATCTCGGTGTTTTTTCGGCTTTGATCCTGGACTGCCTTACACCTTCCCTTTCATATTCACTTCACTCGAGGATACCTGTACCTCTACTGATGGTAAGCGCTCACTCATGCTGCACACAGTTCACACCACAACTTCAGCGGCGCGGCATTCAGAAACTCAACCCATTCGCGTAATGTTTTTTTATTTTTTTATTATTCTTTTCTGTTGTTTGATGTTTACTTTTATAATTGAGTGCATTGAGATTACGTGGGGAAGTCAAGGCTGTACATGACCATAAATACTCAGTTTTTTTTCCGTGACAGAAGAACGGAGGAAAAGGTAGAGTAAAATGAAAGTATATTTGTTGAATTGCGCAGCGATCCTTGCGGTACTCTTATCAGGTTAAAACGCGTTGTACCAGAGCAGTAAAAAGTGACAAATTGTGACTATTCCTAAAAAGCTCTTACAGGACAAACTTAAAAAAAAAAAAAAAAAAAGTTCATGTTTCCCCCCTGGAATAAGACAGTTTACCCGATTTCACACCTTTATTGCGCCGCGTCATCGTGCGTAATGTGAACGATGTCGATGACACAGCTCCGAATTAATGCCAGAAGAGGAAAATTGAGCTAATTTAGATTTACGCGTAATGATTCCCAGAGGAATTCATGCGTGTTTAAAACAGGTGTCAAAACGGCACATTTGTCTCCAAGGCGCCATTACAAATATATTCTGTTGGACGATTGTTTAACGACATTGTAAAATAAGATCTTGCGCGTTTTCACTTGTTTGTAACAAAACCTGTTTGGTAACAACCGATTATAAAGTAGAATCGTGACATTTAATACAGTAAAACTGCAGCAGGGAAAACCTCCGGCCTGCAGGCGCATGGCGTTCACCTACATTCTTGTACTTTTAATTCTTAACTTTCCCTGGTGAGAAAAAAAAAACACGTTAATGTGCAATCCTTTTATACTTACGTAATTATAATTGTAAAAAGTCGCAAAGACCGATTCAGTTTCTTTTCGTCGTTTCAGGAAAATATTGGCAAAGATGTTGACTTTTAATTGCTGCTGCTGTTTTGGGCTCTTCCTTTTTCTATTTCTTGACCCAATTCAGTTATTGGGTTCGATTATTTCTCGATTAAATTAAGTGAGATTAGACAGACGAATAAGCAGATAAAATTTTTCATCCATGTCGGAATTGACCTATTCCAGAGTGTGAGCTCGTTGCCAACGAACCATTGACTAGATTTCATTGATGTCACTGTGATTTTTTTCACTGGGCAGGAATAAAGTCTCAAACCTCCCTCTATTTCTCTATAATGAGAAACGTTACAGGTTTGTCAAGAACAACGAGGAGACATTTTATTAACCAGTCCAGCTAAATAGAGTTAAAATCATGAAAGCTTTTTTGTTCAGGCCGCCTGTCATCATTAAAATGAAATGATTGATAAAATAAAAACCATTAAACTTTTTTTCCCCCCAATATTTAACATGAAATTTAACATTTAACATGACATTTAACTGTTAAATCAGGATAATGTGATTACTGGCATCTAAAATGAGGATGGGTGTGCACGTGGTAACCTGCTGCACCCTCTTGCAAACACACACACACACACACACACACACACACACAATGTAAAATTCCTCAGGAAACACATCTGAAGAGCTATGTCCAGCGTCTGATCACATTATCTCTGGACAGAGAGTCAGGCCAGGGGGGATGAGCTAGCACCATTTATAATCTTGGAATTCTGTTTTGCCAGTGCTGTTTGACTTTGACAAGTAAATACGAGTATATAATGCTGATAAATGTCGGAGAAAAATCACTCAAAGAATGAACACAACTTAGCATAACTGGAAATTCTTTGCCTGTTAAAATTTTTACTCCTGAAAACAAGCCAGCGAAATGAAATCTTTTTACAGAGTTGAAAGTTACTCCCTGTCCGCCTTACATCTTTTTTCATCATCATCGCACTGTTTTAGCCTGAAGCTTTGTCAGTGGCTGGTTACAGTTACAAGATGTTCTGTATGGTCAGTGTTTTTGAGTGCTATGAATCCCTGTAATCATGGGAGAGGCCCTCGCTGTACAATGAGCGTTTGTTGTAAGAGATGCGCACACACACACACACACACACACACACACACACACACACACACACACACACAGAGTTACACACGTTATACCCCCACCCCATGGGTAATAGTGCTGATCATGTTCTGAACCTCCTCTCCCTTTGCCACGGTTCTCACGAACACATCAGTGTTGGCACACAGCAATGCACGCGCACAGACATGCACACTGACGAGCACACACCATTTAGCTCATGCACACGAGCATGGCACATCACCATTTATTCACACACACACACACACACACTGGATCTAGTGTCATGACCGAGAAAAGGGGGTCAGTCTGAGGTCAAAGTCTAATGATGTTAGGAAAAAGACCCTTGATTGCATGTACAGTGAGCCATGCAGGAGCTGTGATAGTCATTTAGATACTAAGACATTTACACAAATACACACACACACACACACACACACACACACACACACACACACACACACATAGACACTCACGTGTAGAAATGCTTTGGTGTACTACAGTGGAACAAGCTCCAAATGATGACTGAAGGCCTACTACACTCAGGAGCATCAAGTGGAAATGTCTGCTCTGTGATTCTGTTCCTCTGGTTGTAAATTTAGTAATTTTGGGAAAGGATGGTCATAAGAGTCATGGAGTCATTATGTCAAGTCATTTCTGGGAACGTGCTTGAGAAAATATAATCAATGTCAATGTAATATCAAAGTTAAGAGTCGAATAAATGCTAAAGCAAAACACGCTAATGCAACTCTCTGAGCAATAATGTCAAAGATGATGATGTCATCGGTGTCACAACAATCTGTGTGTCACCACAACCTGTGTGATCCTTCAAGTAGGGGAGCATTACCAGAACAAGCCCGATTTGAGAGGGATATTTTTGGTTTCTTGGGTGAGAAGGTTTAAAGCTTGGCTGGGAGACAGTTTATGTAAGCAAGCACCCCCCCCCCCCCTTCACTTTAGATGCAGAATTTACCACTGTTGATCAAAGTGGTGTTATCAACTTTTTGGTCAGAGTGTGAACATGAAATGAGAATTTCAGCCTTTTTTCAATTGAAGTTTGACCTCCTATCTGAGGTATTTTGCTCCTGAGGAATAACTGCAGCAAAGTAGCTTTTGAAGAAGGTTTTTCATCATGTTGTAGAAAAGATGTGATGATGCAATGGGATGTTTTTTGTTAAGTGATCCACAGTCTGTACTGTCGTACATACCTCCTTACATTCCAGCTACAGTAAATAGCTGGCTTAGCCCAGGAGCCAAAATGATAAGCTCTAAAGAGGCGCTTTGGCTTAGAGTACACACAGACTGACATAGATATAGACATCTCCAAGTTCATAACAGCCTCAAATTGTTTCCAACTGCATTAATTTTATGATTTCCCCTGTGTTATTATGTTTCTGTCAGGAACAGGGTCATTCCATCGTTCTGCTGCAGCCACCCAACACCACCTAACATTTCCTGGAAGAACGTGTCCATTGACTGCTCCCAACAAACATGGACTGTTTTCCCATGCTTTATTTTCTGTCGGTAAGTAAGTGGACCATGCATTTCAATTTGTGGCACATGAAACATTGCCACATGTCACATTTTTCCATCTCCCTTTGACTCCTTCTTTCTCTCTGTCCACTGAATGACTGATTTATGTGGCATTCACCAGACTTTATACTCCCTATTGGGTGCTGGGCAAGGCACTTTTGTGAGGCAGAACTTTTCAGTTGAATGTGTGGTGCATAGTCCTTGATTTGCCCTGTGGCTTGTCAGAGGAGACTGTAAGGGACCTTGTGCCCTTATCAAGTTAAGAATTTGCTTTGACCTCAGGGCCGGGGTTCTTCTTTTATTTGTCTAATCATAGTGAATGAGGGTGGAGATCAGGGGGAAGGGTGAGGATGAAGAGGAATAGTTCTCAGTTTCTATTCAAAACCTTGTATTCTTAAACCAGTTGTTTGCCTGTAGAGGAGGCACAGGAACAAATTTTTTATGCCACAGTGCAAACGCTTCCATTAATTGTCTTAATTTGTTTAGTGTGTGTGCGTGCTTGTGAATGTGGTCACCTCTGCTCAGTCTTTCCTTAATCTTTTAGCACCTTGTGTTATCCTTTGTTCCCCCCAGAGACATCATGATTCCTGGTAATCGATTGCTGATGGTCATTTTAATATGCCAAGTCCTGCTGGGAGAGAGCAACCATGCTAGTCTAATACCTGAAGAAGGGAAAAAGAAAGTACCGGGCCTGCAGGGTCGTTCGGCCGCTCAGAGCCATGAATTGCTGCGGGACTTTGAGGCCACGCTGCTTCACATGTTCGGCCTCAAGAGGCGGCCACGGCCCAGCCACTCCACCACCGTGCCTCGTTACTTGCTGGACCTCTACCGACTACAGTCTGGGGAGGCTGAGGAAGCTGGAGCACATGACATTGCTTTTGAGTACCCAGAGAGGTCTGCCAGCCGGGCCAACACCGTGAGGGGCTTCCATCATGAAGGTAAGGAACAAAAAATGTTTGCAAAAATATGTTAATCTATATTAAAAGAAAAGATATATGGTTCCAGCCCAGACACATTACACCATGTGGGGCCAAGCATTCTATTAATTTTAGTAGATATATATTTTGTTAGCAGGGGTGGGGACAACTTGGTATCGAGGAAAAAAAGCATTTCCTGCAACACTTTAAATATGATTGTGAGGTCGTTCCACCCATTTCACCATAACCATGAACTCTAAGGATGTGGTCACCAAACGTCCTCTACGGAGAAGCAAAGAAATAAAAATAAGAAATCCGCTGGACAAGCTCCTAACGGCTTCATTTGACAGAACTCTGCATATCTGGTTAGCAGCTGAATGAAAAGCATACCTTAATACTACTGACATACAGTTCTCACCCCACCCAACAGAACATGGCTTAAAAAGCATCTTGGCCTGT
This sequence comes from Antennarius striatus, assembly GCF_040054535.1. NCBI lineage: Eukaryota > Metazoa > Chordata > Actinopteri > Lophiiformes > Antennariidae > Antennarius > Antennarius striatus. The sequence goes on from NC_090792.1 coordinate 15,170,907, forward strand.
AAATGGAGCGTGTTTCTTAGTCATGTCTCCAGTTTATATGGAGGGCTCTTTTAGGAGGACCTTCCTCAACATACAATTATCTTTAATGCTACTCTGCAGGCTTCTAAATAAAGTTCCTACTGCCAACAGTGCGGGTGCTGAGAGAAGGAACTGCAGTTCTCTGAAGAGATGGAAAAACAGTCTCAGAAGTGGTGTGAAAGAAAGACTGGAATGTTAGAAGGATTTCTGTTTATTGTGACTTGGGTCTGCTTCGTTCTAGCAACAAATGCAGAGGTTTCAATTAGGCCAGGACAAACTCCAGGGTGACGGATCTGTTCAATGTAAACTGAGGTTGGAAAGCCAGACTGAAACATGTTGGTTAAATGCTTGAAACCGATGTTTGGCGAAGAGACTGAGGTGATGTACTAGACTTGGTGAGTAAGGAAGCAATCCTGTAGTGTGGTGAATTGATAAATCTGGGTGAGTTTTAGCATTGGATAACATGCCTGCCCTTTGGGGGAGGAGTGAGGAAGGAGGGATGAGTCAGCCTTAATGGGGGCCATCAAACACACTGGTCACAGTAGCACACAAGAACATGCACTTACATGGCCATGTACCAAGGCTAGTAAAGAAGAAAGAGCATCACTGTTCAAGAAGAAACTTCTGTCTTCAATAAAATGTTCATGCAAGGGTTCCTACTGCTCTCCTTCTCCTTTGATAAAATATGTTAACAGATATTTAGGCCTCTTGAGTGGGAGTACTCACTTTCAGTGAAATACCATTGTGCAATAGTGGAATTCAACTGACTGACCTATCCAAAACATTGTGAGTTATTACAGACTGTAGCAGATGGACAGTTGAGTGAAAATATGTTTTCAGGCAAGGCAAATGTTGAAACAATTGACGATTTAGCAGGAAAGATGTGTTCTTTTACTCCTTGATGACGTCGTCCTGATTCCATTCATCTGAAACAACTTTGTCAATTAAACTACAATACAGACATCAGTGAGCACATTAAAACAAATCAAAAATATTTGATGGAGAATTTGAATTCATTGCATTTCTAAACCCTGCTTTTCAATGACCTTTGGATAAATGAGATTTAACTGTATTGCCTGACTTGTTAATGATAATTCACAATGAAATTGATAAATGTCTTAAGTGAACAAACCACGAGCTAATCAGAAACACAGCAGGTTTTAATAATGAGAACCACCTGGGTGAGATTAGGGCCTGGGTGTGAAATAACAGGGGTGGATCGAGCAGGAAAATAGTAGACACAACATTCCTTTCCCCAACAATGGTGATCTTGCCAGAAATCTGCAGACTGAGCTCGGAACAGGGAGCCTCCACTATGTTTATACTGTAGCTGTGGTACGTTAATCACCATCCTTCTTCTAATGCATGTTTCAGCAAATGCTTAGAGAAAGGCATTGAAAGAAGCGCATGATCCTTTTGAACAGATAAGAACGCAATAAATTTTTTTTTATATTCAAGTTTTTGGTATTCTTGCCTCGAGTTAGTAGAGACAACTGAAGAGTTGACAGGGAAGACACAATGAAGACAGAAGGTAAAGGTGGAGTTGAACCAGTGCCGACCGCCAGTGAATTATAGCAGCAGCACATGGGGCGCGCGCTCCAAACATTGTGTTATCTGCACCTCAAAGATGTTTTTTTCTATTCACCGACACCTTGAGTGTGCATACACAATATTTTGTGTCAGTGAAGTCATCAATGTAGAAATGCGATTTCAGTGTTGTGCTATTGAATCGACTGGCTATAGCAAAGAAAACAAGTATAAGCTGTTTTTTTCCAAACAGAATTCATTATCACTACAATAAAGACTCAAAGACTCTTCTCTGTTTGTTACAATGAACAAAACATAGCGCCTCTGCAGTTTACCATTTTTAATAGGAAGCCATTGTTCTGAAAGATCCACAATGATAGTGTCTTTTACATATCTGTGGAGCAGCTCTTTGTAAACCTCAAATTAACATGATATGACAAATATTCATCCTCTTTGTTACATGACTGTTAATCTCTTCATCTAATTAGTGCTTAGAAGCTCCTAAACCTCATGCTATCTCCCAAATATGAAGATATTTTTTGCTTGATTTTCTTCTTTTCTGGGTTAGCTATTACTTGCTATGAAGTAGCAGTTAGCACCTAACTCAGTTGTGTGTTTACGTTCTTCATGTTGCCTTTGTTTTTATTACAAGTTATGAACAACATGTGAACTTTTTATCAGGCTAATGAAATGTTCCACACGTGTCATCATTTTCAGAGCACATGGAGAAGGTGCATGAGTCTGATGATGACAAAACCATGCCTCTTCGCTTCCTGTTCAACCTCACCAGCATTCCAGAGGACGAGCTACTCTCTTCAGCCGAACTGAGGCTCTACCGTCATCAGATTGATGAGGCCATCGCTGACGCTCTCTCAGCTGACCAGGGTCTTCATCGGATAAATGTGTATGAGGTGCTCAAGCCCCCACAGCAAGGGCAGCTAATTACGCAGCTCTTGGATACACGGCTCGTGCGCCACAATGCGTCACGCTGGGAGAGTTTTGATGTGAGTCCTGCCGTGCTGCGCTGGACTCTTGAGGGTCTCCCAAATTATGGTTTGGCTGTGGAGGTTGTGCACCTCAACCAAACGCCACGACACCAGGGCCGACATGTCCGCATCAGCCGTTCACTACACCAAGAGCCCGGTGAGGACTGGGAGCAGCTACGCCCCCTGCTGGTTACCTTTGGCCATGATGGTAAGGGTCATCCGCTAACCCGTCGGAACAAGCGGAGTCCGAAACAGCGTGGCCGTAAACGTAACCGGAACTGCCGGCGCCACGCACTGTATGTGGACTTCAGTGATGTTGGCTGGAATGACTGGATAGTGGCACCCCCTGGTTATCAGGCATATTACTGCCATGGGGAATGTCCCTTTCCTCTAGCGGATCATCTGAACTCAACCAACCATGCCATTGTTCAGACACTGGTGAACTCTGTAAACAGCAACATTCCCAAGGCCTGTTGTGTGCCAACAGAGCTCAGCGCCATCTCCATGCTCTACCTAGACGAACATGACAAGGTTGTCCTAAAAAACTACCAAGAAATGGTAGTGGAGGGCTGTGGCTGCCGCTAAAACACAGACTAACCAGAACTTGGACTTGGACTGGCGACTTGAAAAATTCAACATGGATGCTAAACAACTCAAAAGGTCTTTACTCCAAAAAAATGTTTCTCTTGGACCCTTATTTATAACTTTTATGTTGAGGTGTATGTTTGTCTCACTTTTTTGTTTCTTTGACAATATGATCATATATTTTGACAAAATATATATATTTATATCTACATATTAAAAAATAAATTGAGTCGTTATTTTAAACATAAAAAGCTGTACAACTTTTCATCATGTACATTAGATTGTATAAGTTTTTTATTGAGAAAATAGTAAAAACAATTTAAAAAGTAAAGTTTATTTACTGGTACTATTTATTGCTTTCATATGATATACGTTTTGGAGAAAAAAATAAAAAAAATGAATTGCTTCTTATAACACTTCCAAGCACATCACAAATGCATCCTTTGTGTATGAACATAAATTAAAACTGCCTAATTTTAAGGAATCATTTCAAATATACAGGAATGTACTCTGACTTTAATACACCTACATAGATAGACGCATAGTAGGAATTATCAACGTCCTATTCTATACTTCCTCAATTTTCAGTGACAATAGCTGTTTCAGAAATGGTATGCCATTTCAAAGCTTGTAGGCCTTTGGTTTGAGCCTCATTGTTCTCAAGTTTCACTTTTATGTCAATTAGGCTACCATGTGGTGGTTGGACACTCACTAATCCAATTGTAGTTGAGGCCAGTTGTCGAGTCTGCCTGTGGGTGTGAGTGATTCTATTGTTCTTGACGTTCCCACATTGGGGGCATGATTGTGGTTGATGCGTCCTTCCCTGATGCAAGGCGGCTGATTCCTCAGAAGAATCAAAGGTTAGACGCTCTGTCTCCTGCCTTTGTCTTTAGCGGCTCATGCCGGCAGAGCTCGGACGCCTGTCTCCAACCTGTGCCCCATCACACAATGGGCTTCTACATCAGTTATTTACAAGCTGACGGCTGGCCCAAATTATATGATAATGTTTAGAGAGAGCAACTCCTTTGAACTGCTTGGGGACGGTGGCTGTGCTTTGTTTCAGAGATCACAGTGTAAACCATGTCTGATGGATGCAGTACAAACTCTGGATCATTAAGTCTGTGGTATAGTTAATGCAGAATTGTCGTCAGTTGCAGGATAAGTACTTTTAATTACTGTGTTACGACAAATTAAAGACTTACAGCATTAGGCAGTTTTGCTCAGTACCATAGGCTTCACGTCGGAGCACATGCCGGCCTTTGGGGCCTCAAGCTGTTGGACGTCCCTTTGATGCCTGCATATCAGCATTCAAAAACAAAGTGGATTGCTGAGGGAGAAGGTGGAGAAGAATTTCATTTTGAAGTGGCTGAAGGCAGAGAAGGTGCTGGGAGGTACATGTCTGTTTGGAAAGAGGAGAGGAGGGGGGTCTTTTCAGCAGCTTGACAGTGCAATTACAGCATTTCAACTGATCTCCCCCACTGAAGTTGAGATAATATCAGCCAGTTATGGTGTTTGTCCTGCCTGTTAATTATCCCACTGCAGTACTCTACACAAAGAGTGGACGTCTGTTTGTTAAAAGGCACAAGGAGGGATGTTTATATAAGTTTGGCAGACTCTGAGCCTCCCATTCATTCCAGCTATACTTGTATCAACCTAAAAATGTGTGTCTAGAGGCAAAGATCAAGCTAGCCTTAGCAGTGGGTCATCAACCACTGGATTCTTAACAATTTGAGGAAATAAATAAATTTCAGTGAGTGTTTGAAAAGACAGCGGTGGGCTCAGGGTTACAATTACAGAATGGGAACATTTTGGGGGGTTTTGTCATTCCAATGTAAAGTGCCATTCAGTCTGATGTAAGGTCTGATGCACGTTCTCACTCACTTGCAGGTGAGTCATTATGCAGCAAGTCTGTTGACACTGTCAGGCTAATTGACTGGATAAAGTCTTTAAAAAGCTTTTTATTTATACGTCCCACCGTAAAGCTCCTTGTTTACTGACTGTAAACCTTCAAGATAATCCTTGCTTACATAGGCTTGTTTGAGTTGAGGAACTCCATAACTCCGTACCTGAAGTCCTCCGTTCTTTTTCACAAGACCAACCAGATGTTAGAGATCTATGTAAATGAGGATATCAGGTAAGTCGACGGACACAAAACAACCAGTATGAAAATTTGATTCATGAGTGCCTCACTTGTTAAGAGGGTACTTGTGTTTTTAACATAACAAGACCGACCATTCAGTTACATGCGCATTCTGTTTTAAATTGCTAATTGGTAGCATTTTTTTGTGACAATGAAACCACTATGTACTGTAGTTTCAATGTTGTGAGACACCTGGTAGTAGAGCAAAACAGAAAAGAAAAGAAGGCTTTAAATCCTTTATGTTCCATATTTTCTTGAGCTGTATCTCATAGAAAATCTTTCAAAATAGAGTATCATCACTTCATGTCTTCACCCCTCTCGATTTCTCATCCTTAAGGCTCCGTTTAGATCTGTAGTACTTCAGTGTTTTAACAACTGCTACAAGAAAGTGGACCGTGTACTGTATTGTTTGCAATATTATTTTTTCAAATTTCAGTTTATACATAATAATTTAAAATTTAATATGTATAACTACTATATAACTACTATAGCAACTATATAATAACTCAAGTGTAGACAAGTAAACCTTTAAAAAAATCACAAAAGACCCTTTAAAGCAATTATTGAACACATATAAAAAGGCACACAGACATGATTCAGACTGATTGTCAATGTGATTTTTGATGTCCATAACCAGTAATCAAATTTTAACTATATACATCTATATACAGTACAGTCTACCATCGTGCATTGGCACATCAATGTTCGCGACTTAACCTCATCGCAGATTTTTGGTAGGCAGTCACGTGTACCGTATGCGCATTCTGTTGGCTGACAGCATCCAGAAGTGCGCTATGTTCGGTGAGTCTCGGACTTCCGTGAGACAGAAAAGTACTTTGATGAGAGTGTGGGAAAATGTAATACAGATAGAAGGTGGTTTAATATCAGTATTGGGAGGGTTCATAAAACTTTAAAGTACAGTAAATAAGATAAATACTTTGTCGTTCTATCTATTTTCTAATTGTGTGTGGTTCCTGGAAAGCATTAACCGCGAGGAACGAGGGTACACTGTATATCTATATATTTACATATCTGCATATATATATATACATCTCTCTCTCTCTCTCTCTCTCTCTCTCTCTCTCTCTCTCTCTCTCTCTCTCTCTCTCTCTCTCTTTCTCTCTCTCTCTCTCTATGTATATACTATATACATATATTTACATAAACACAGGTCAGGGACCCAACAGAACAATGTCATCTGCAAAAAGAAGAGACCCGATTCTTAGGTTCCAAAGCAGACACTCCTGACCCAAGAATCCTTCAGATCTTGGCCGTGAATATCACAAAGAGTGGTAGATTATTTGTAGGAGGATCTGATGCATGTCCCGCTGGACTTCACTGGGGAAATGGTTGGAGACAAAGTCCACAAAAAGCATGCAGAGAGGACAAGCAAACTGCCCATCTTTGCGTCCACACAAGAACAGGTATGAAAACAATCTCCGACCACAAGGAAACCTTGCGGAGACAGTGTTAGCTGCCAATGTTGTGGATTAAACTATATTTGAATTAAACCTGCTTGCCAGCCATTTGTTACTGCCAGCTTTTTATTCTGACATGAAATATGTGACACACTGCACTCCAAAGTGCATGCTTGACTTGTCTGTTCCTCTATATGGTGAAATAGTGACTGTATGCTGTGGTGTAAATGTGAAGAATCAGGTTAGTAAACATCAACACTATTTTAACTCTTGTCTGCCATTGCGCAGATTATTTAAAATACTTTATTAATACCAAATGGGAAAATTCCCTGGGCGAAGTTTTTCAAAGTTTGCTTCTTAAGAGCATCTCCACAGTGCTAGAGGTGAACTGAACAAGTTCACATTCCCTGTCGTGGTCCGTGCAGGACTTAAGCTGGCCACCCTCTGTTTCCCAAGACCTGTGAATTGAGCTACTGTCACCCAATTTCATCTCATGAACAGATGTAAACAAAACAGTTAGTGGAATAAAATCTGACTCCACCAGCGACCCCGTTGATGAGAACATGTGACACAGCTTTCGGCTTTCAATATCAATATTCAAAGGTGAAAACAGCATTTACATGAGGACAAGAGGCCAAAATGCATAGGAAAAGCTCAGTTTTTAAAAGCTCTCATGTTTTGGTACCAGGGGCCCAAATCGTAACAGCAGGTCTCCTGTTCCATTACTGGGAAGGAGTCCATATTACCCGCTCCTGAACCTGATTTGATACAACATACCAGGCCTGTACAGCGCTACAGATGTAGCACCAGAATTCAGTTAACAACATTCACAACTTGTCATTAAATCTTTATGTAATACCTTCAGAGATGCGTTTCAAGAACAAGAAATTACATGGAAAAACACCTGTTGTCCATTCAGCTAAATTAAAACCGGTGAAAACAAACAAGTGATCAAAGAACTTAGGTTTAGCTGAGTCATTTGATATTTATTGTCCTGTCTTAACTCTCCTTTAGCATGTAATGATGGAAATTATCAAATTTGTTGGCTGCCAAAGCTTTTAGAACAAAGCAGAGGTTTCCAAGAGCTGTTTCACATGCTCTTATAAGAAAATCTTAGATTGTTTGCAGACTATTGCAGCTTAAAAAAACCTCTGCAAATGAAGCAAAAAGTCTATCGTGTGACATCTGCAGGGCCAGTTACTGTGTAGTTAGTGTGAACGGACATAGATTAGTTCCAACTACTCGAAGGAATTAGTTGATGCTCTCCTGCTCTGCTGTGTCTATTCGGTTAAGAACCAGGAGGCCCTATTGTGATGATAGCTCGTGTCAGTGCCTCTTGAGGTCATGGCCTCTTGTTTCAGTCCCCCTAGTCATACTTCAGCACACATGCATATACACCCACATCCTTTTTATGGGTATATCATTTTTACACAAAGATAGGCACACACGTTGACATGAAGGTCTGAAACTTTAGACCATCCCGCTGTCCATCTGTAGGGGTTATCTGTGTGACACCTCCTCTTACCGCTGTCTGTGGCTCATCTCCACTCATCACACACACCTCGCTGCTGGCATATGGCAACTGGGACGCTGCATTTAAGAGGAGGCTGTCATCGACGGAATACTTTGACCTCAGGGTCACGGGTGTAAAATCACATATACATAGACCCATTGTGTGTACAGTGCAGGTAATAATAGGAAATAATAGAGGAGAATTTGACTGTTCGGGGTTGAAACACAGTTCAAGACCAAGTCTTTAGTAAGGAATCAATCAATAAAAATAAAATATATGTACTTCATCAATTGCAAAGAGTGATTAAAAGTCTTACAAATTCTTAACAGTCAGCTTCTGTAACTGATTGTTCACATTTATTCCATTTTGTACTATAAATTGAACACAACTTGCTATTTTTATACTTCTGACATGTCTAGTGAAAGCTGAGATTTTTTTTTTTGCTCCACTTTTGCAATAGCCAAAACACTATAGCCAAGAGAATCTTGATTAATTGAAAAAATAATACTTGAAATAATAATTGGAGTCCTACGATTTGTTTTCAGGTGACTTTAGTTACATAAAAGACTAAGAAAACACCACTGTTTCTACAGCCAAAACACAGTTGAATTGTGATCGATGGTTGCAGGGCTTTTGGTTGTTCTCGCTTTCTCTGAGCTTCCTTCAACATTCTGTGTATGTGTGAGTGCACGGCTGCCTTCACGTGCACCCTGAAATATGTGCGCTCTAATAATTCTTCAGTTGCCGTTACGGCCCACGGTGTCTGTCAGTGTGTTAGAAGAAAAACAGTGAAAGCCTCTCAAAGAAAGTTTAATAACAGTAATTGCCGCCTGAGTAATTAGAAAGAGTATCAGATATTTCCATCTTGACAACTGTTCCCAAACAAAGCTTACAGGAACGGAGGGTATAGGCCGGACAGAGTGAATGTGTGTGTCTGTAGTGGGGGTGTTACACACTGACAGTGAGATTAAACCCCTTCAACACCCGTTTCACTCACCAAGCCTCCCTCGCTGGGAAAGCATCACAGTGGAAATTTCCACTTGTCCAAAGCACAACTTGCGGGTTTAAAATTTGGTGTCAAGTGCCAGTGTCGCTGTGTGGATGGAATGCTTCTTTTGTGGGCGAGTCTCTGGTGTAATTTCAGGCAGGGCAGGGTGTCCCCGCAGTAGGCCTTTCTTCCTCAGGCCCTGTGCAGTTTCATTAGGTACGGCTAATGAAAAGATGGCTGCTGGACAACCCAGCCCCCTGACGATCTTCAGGCCTGTATTTAGAGCCCCCCCGCCTCGTATCTCCCACCGAACAGGTGTGCTGCCTGCCCTTCCAGTAGTGCACCAATGCACTAAAATCAGATCTACAGCCACAGGCTGTTCCATAAGCGTATTTTACAACATATTTTTATCTTTTCATCTTTTTAACATCTTAAGTTATTTATACCATAACTTTCTTTGACACCAGCGAACAGGCACTACTTTTTTGATTACGCTTTATGCACCATTCCAAGGGGCAGGGTTGACATCTGCTCCGGTATAAGAGTAAATCTAACATCTATGAATGTCATATTTCCACAAGTTTCTTCTTCATATACTGTACATATTTATAGTCCTGAAGAAGGATTTTTTTCTTACTTCTAGTAATAACAAGTGACAAGTTAAGAGTCACATATCTTGTTCACATCCTTTATTCACGCATATGGCAAAAAATTAAAGGCAATGACTACAGTGATCATCCCTCATTTAACCATCTCCATCATTCTGAACCCTCTGGCTAACTGAGATGCTGTATAAAGCCTCCTGTAATAACATAAAGTTTCTTTATGCAGAACTGTTCCAGATCATTCCCCCATTGGCTTTCTTATGAAACACTAATTTGCCTTTCAGCATGATAATAATTGATATACAGTTCAGGGTCATCTGGTTGCAGCTCATTATTTTGTTCTGTATAGTTACATAGGAAATGTTAGCTACTGGCAGCGGTTCTCTTTTCAGGTGCATAAAAATCTGGGAATAGAGCTGACTGGAGTGAGGCTGAAGTTATATCTCAGTGTTTATTTGCTAACAGACTCGCTCTGTGTTCATACGCTGACCCTTTGTGTGACTCTCTGAGAGGCAGGTGGATTGTGCCTTTGGCTTGCGAGCTACAGTTTGAATGCAACAACGTGAAACCGGAGCTGTAACACAACCCTGAGGCAATTAGGCCCACAATGAAGACGTTTTTTTCACATTCACTCCTTTTGTGTTGCTAAATACTATTTAAGAACAAATAAAATGAGGAATCTCGGGTGCTTGGGCAGACAGGTTGAGGAAAGTGTACAAACAGGTAGCAAATTAGCAGCAGTAGTTTTTGCCCCTGAGCAATGCCTGTTCATAATTTGAGGGAGTCCCTCCAATGTACAGTATGTTCGTCTCTCCTTTGAAGCTGTTGTCCTGGATTTTTTTCTTTTTTTTTTGAAGTGTGTGTTTAAATAGGGACCGGGAATTGGGCGGGGTGGCCAGGATAAGGGGGATGTCAGAGTAATTTGCTGCATTTTGGGGGACTGTTTGCCATGTTCATAAACAGACAAAATAAAAAGTGCACATATAGCAGGGAAAGGTGCAAGAAGACTTACAAGGGAAAGAAAGACTCTACAGCTCATTCCCTCCTTCTCCACCTCCACCCTTCCGTTGCTATAGACCCTTCTCTGAATGGAGTGTGTCTACCGGATCTGCCCAGGATGAAATGTCATATCTTAGACTGATCCTTATCTCTTAATCGCTTCCTTTGTCTCCCATGATTCCCCAGACCCTCCCTGACTTCAGTCCTCGGACGTGGCCCTTTGATGTGTCAACTATGGTTAGGGATGCTGGGGGTGGGATAGTTGTGGTGTGTGCATGCGTGTGTGTGTGTGTGTGTGTGTGTGTGTGTGTGTGTGTGTGTGTGTGTGTGTGTGTGTGTGTCAAAAATGGCAGTCTGGTTCTGCTCTGAGCTAACAAGAGGCCCAGAGGTTATCAAGATTCAATGGCGCTGGAGACCGCTGGAAAGCGTCAATGCTTCTCGTCTTGTGTGGCTCTGCAAAGTGCGCATACAGTACACACGTATGTTTCTGTTTGGTTGCTGGAGAGGAAGAATAATTACTTCTTTTGTGTGTGTTTATGCATTGGTCCAACTCTACACATGGTAAAATCTTAAAATGATGACACATCAGCTCCACAGACTTTCTCCAAGGCAATAAAAGCAGATGTTCGCATTGGTCACAGACAACCAAACATGAAACAAATGTTGAGAATATCAAAAAAGTGTGTAGAAAGAATGAAAAATGTTCATATTCATGATCAGATCCAGCACTACAAAAGCAGGAGTGAGCTTCAGTCTAACGTAACATAGTTGTAATTCTACCTTCATTTAATTCAGTATTTACTACTCCAATTAACCTTCTATGATTATTTATGGAAATTAGTGCAAGTTTACAGTTTTTGAATAAAGTTTTCATTCACATTTTTATCATACACTAGCAAATATATACATTTGTTCTTCAAATGCACAGTGCAGCACATTTATCATAGATCCATTGTTATATTGTATATGCACAATATATGAGAGGTCTAAAAATAACAGAAAGAAAGAAAGGTAGTGAGAAAATTTCATTGAGGTCATCGGAGGGCAATCAGATAAGTTTATTACAAATAGCATTTCACAGCTAGCTATGGATTGTGAAGAATGGTATGTACAAATATGTCTAGAGAACGTGTGCCAAATTAAATTCTCTTATGATTTGATTGCTGAGTATGATAGTGTATCAGGATTAACCGTAGATATAAGGAGAGTGGAATGAAATGGACAAACTAGGCTGAGGGACTGCCGCTGAAAATTTTTGGGTTTCATTTGTGGTAAATGGAGAATGTCTGCTTCAGAAATGTAAAAATGTGATGTTTCCACTCTGCCACATTTCCAGTGCAAAGGTGTGTGTGTGTTTGGTTTTTTTTTTTTGTTTGTTTGTTCGGGTGTGTGAAAGTATACAAGAGCAAAAGGAGACTGTGAGAAAAAGAAAAAGACAAACAGGGACAAGGAGACCTTGTTTCAAAAGGCTTGTATCTTCCAACATATCTTCGAGTAGCCCTATCTTGCTGTATCTCATTCGGGCGAATGACTGAAAAATGTTCATGTGTCCATCATCACTGCTCATTGTTCTCTGTTGGGTTCATTTTGCCGACCCAACATCCGGAGCCTCATTCTTTGGTCCCTAAAGGAATCTCAGGCTGGAGCGAGGGGTGATGGGGGCACATTGTCTGCACCCTCTGGTGGCAGGATGTAACAGCACAACCTGTCCCTTTGTGTGTATCAGTGTCAGCACAACAGTGTTTTTCTATGTGTTCATCTGGAGTCAGTCAAAGAACATGCTTCCTCAGGTGAGAGCACAATGCAGTATGTTTGCATGGAGAGGCCACCCAGCATCATATCCTGACAAAGATCGGAGACCTGGCTTACAATTAGAGGTTTTCACTCCAGCCAAAAGCAACATTGTTCTTTTTGGTGTAAGAGCGGGGCCCTCGCTGGATCCTGAGCCACCTGGAGATGAGGAGTGCGAAAGTAAGTGGAAAGTAGAGAAAAGAATAACAGCATTACTGTCAGAAAGAAAATGTCGCCATCAGAACGGATTCATCATGTAACCCCAAGGCTGTTATTATCGTCTTGTACGCAGCCGGACGCTTTGAAACTCTGAGTGGATTTTCAAGTAAAGGTAATGGGACAGCACTGTTTTCAGCCAGTGGTGTATCTGTGTGTGTTAGCACATCCAAGCTGGTGTAGAGTCTAAATAAGCCATCAGTTTTCCCCAGATTTAGGTCTAAACTTGAATAAACTCTGACACACCCTCCTTACTAGTGATTGTCAAGAGGCTGTTTGTTGCTCTTGGCTGGAGCATACACAACTGCATACATTTAGCTGTGGGCTTCGGGGCATTTAAGAGTGAGATCACTAACATATGGGCCGAGCAGTTAAGGCCTGCAGCCACGAGTCCTGGGGGACAAGCTGTGTACGACAGTATTGATCTTATAGTTTAGACATTATTATCTCTCCCTTTCTGGAAGAAGCTGGTTTACCAAATGCCCAAAGCAGAAACTGAACAGGTAGTAGACATCTGTAGAAAACAAGGGCCATGGTTTCACTTTGTATTCTTATTTTTTCTAAGACGATAAAAAGTCTTATCCTAAGTTGTCATCGTAGAAACCTGAAATTTTGATTGTTGCTCACATAATTTTTTGGGTTATATTACTGCTGACATCCTTCTATCAGAGTGACTTTTATCAATGCAATATTACAAACTTCCCCATTAGTCTTCTCAGAATGACTTCTCCTCTGTAGCATTTCGCTCCAGAACCCTGACCCAAAGACTTTGAAAGGGAAAAAAAAAACTTTAAGGCGTGCAATTAAAGATTTCAGCTGTTAATAAAAAAGGAGTGAATCCAAACAAACAGCCTTGTTGCCTTGGTAATGGATGAAGGCCCTGCTGAGGGGGTTTACTTGTTCTCCTCCTGCCTTTCTGAAAGAAGTATTGAAATATCTAGAATTTTTTTGGAGGCATAAGTTGTAATAGTTGACAGACCTGAGCTGAAGAAGAGAAACTTTGTTTTAGCTGTAATGTCCTGTAAGGATCGGAGGTAATGTAGAGGTCCTAATGAAGACCAGGCTTTTCCAGAGGATGGACTATTTGATACAGAGAAGGGTTTCCAAAGCATTTGCAGCTATTGGTCCTTTACCAGCATATATTTACCTTCTCTGGGGCTGGCTGCCATTATTTAATATGAAAGAATGAGCAGATGAGAGACTGAGGTTGTAGCTGCAATATGATGAATTTACTTTACAATGGCCAGGCAGAACACAGAGTGATAGATCTGGTGGGACAGACCCGGGACTGAGGCACTGACTAGTTAGCATGTGGTGTGTGTGTGTGTGTGTGTGTGTGTGTGTGTGTGTGTGTGTGTGTGTGTGTGTGTGTGTGTGTGTGTGTGTGTGTGTGTGTGTGTGTGTGTGTGTGTGTGTGTGTGTGTGTGTGTTTCTGCAAGAGGCTTACGGCCACAGACGTGCCCGGAAAGGCTTGGAGCACAACCAGTCATTAGGAAGTCAGGCCCTCTGGAGTGCATTATGGGCTGGGTACTGTAACTCCTACAAGCACAGGCTCCTATCAAGTCAGGGACGAAAAAGACATAGAAAAAAAATATCTTCATACCTGTGACAGATAATAAATGCAAATAACTGGTTTCCTTTTACTTACATATTTACAAACGTAATTGAAAACAGGCATAGCAGGTTAAAAAGGTCTTTATGTGTTGTTTGGCTCAGGTCTGGTTGAATGCAGAAGACAAGGGATATTGTTAACTTGTTTAAGCTAAAGTAAAGCATGGTGGAAGCAATAGATGGATGGATAGACAAATAATCTGACTCAGAAGTAGTAATTTGCTGGACAGTTATTTTATTCACAGTTAATTTTGTCTGTGACATAAACTATTTGACAGGTTTTGGTGCTTCATGTCAAATTACCGGTTCTGTTTAAGTGTCACTACATGGACGTGATTTGCTCCGAAAGAAGAGATCTGAATGGAAAAGTAAGGGACATTGCACAACATAATATAACATACTGGCATAAGATGGATGGATGAAGAAAAAGCAATAAAAGTGGATATACAATAAATGTAAAGGCAAATAAATGCAGCTATTTCTGATTTTCTGTAAAGTTTTGTCCTCTGTGGCTTGTTTCACAAACAGTACTCAACTAGGTATTATGTGAAGAGATCTGGTGTGAGAACCCATATTCTTAGGTCGTCTGAGGGGTAGTGGAGACACAAATGTTCATCAGATGATGACTCAGTTTCAAATTAATTCAGAGTTGTATTGATCGGCTGTCATCCAGTACTGTGGTTGCCACATGAGCCGATCCATGTGGAGTCGAGAGAGACCCTTCAACACGGCTCACAGCTTTAATTCTGTTTCATGATTTAATGCAAGCGGAGGAAAGGAATTACCTGGCAAGAATCAGGCTTCCATGTCACAGCGTTCAACATGGTGAAACACCTGTTTTGATTTATTGTGTTTGGGTTGTTGGCAGTGGATGGATTCCAGCACCCAGCTTCTCGCACATGTACTACCAAGAAGATACACATGTCCACTACATAACTCTGTCTCATACACTTTCTGCACACACAAATGCACAAGCTTTTTGACACCATACTCCTCTTATAAATTATTGTTGAAAGATCAGTCGTGGAAAAAAAAAAAGACTTTCTGGAAGCCTGTTGCTGGTTTTTGTTTCTGAGTCTCCTCCTGCTGAGAGCGTATTGGCACACAAGAAGAAGAAACAGGAATGGAAGGTGGACAGGAGAGAATAAAACAGTCCAACTAAGAGAAATCTGAACATACATCAATCATTTCACCTTTTCGATGTGTTTCCACCTGTCAGTGTGGACCTGATTCAAACCCCCCTTTCTCTGAATCTAGGTGTGTTAAAATCAAGAAGCATATTCCCTCCAAAAGCCTTTTCAGTTCCTTCCTCACAAACAAGAAAATAGATACTCCATCTGGTAGTTGTCTGGCTCTCGTTGTCTTTGGGACATGTGAAGGATTTTATCAGGAAAACACCCAAGAACACAAAAGAGCTGAGGTCAGTAAGTTTTGGGAAACTAAGAGTGGGAGAGGACGGCAGATTCGTACTTGTTCTTTGAGATGGTTGTGTGAATTCAGACACTATGCAGTTCAGTGTCCTTATATTGCAAGTAGTCTCACCTAATATATGTTATACGTTATATGTAAGAGTCCAAAACCTGAAATCATTCAATTCTTCCGAGTGACCAGTTGGTAACAGCTCCACCCGTTCTAGCGGTTTCTGGTTGTTCGTCACTGTGGCGTATATACTATAATTAGACGGTTGGGGGATGCAGACGACTGCTCACCAAGGCCAGACGGGGTTCTTCCCTGTCCTGTGTGTCACAGCATGACATCACAGTCTGGATCCAAGGATACCCTATCATTGGTACAATTGGGCAGGACATGATGTGTTTGGGGAGTGACTGAGCCAACCTCAGAGTCCTGTCACATTTCCAGTCCACCACCCAGACAACTCTTTGGAGGAAGTAGCCGAGTGCCAAGGAAGTGTGGGTTGTGCCACTTCAATCCAGGAATTCTTATCATGTTGACTTTTCAAAAAAGATGCACCACATGGCGGTTTAGTTTGCAGCTGGGACAACAAAGTGATGAATGGAGTGGCTAGTGAGGAAGGGATATGCCTACACATTCCCCTCCTCCCACTTCTTCTCCATTTACACCCTCAATCAATTTGCACATGCATACACTGGTCTCAAATCCTCTGGCAGCCATACGGGTGGAGAAATTTGCGAGCTGTGGGTTTTCTGCAGAGCCACTCTCCAGGGCCGTGGCCATAAAACAAAAGCACTTGTAACATGAAAGAATTCCTGCAATTTACAAGAGGAAGTGGAACATCTGAGAAAGGACGTTTGAATTCTCAGTGTGCTCACTGGGCGTAGTGTCAAAGCCGGGGTGGTTGCTTATGTTTCCCCCTACCACCACCACCACCACAAGTCATCCTGCCCTCTATCACACCACCGCTATGCACTTCTTTCCATGTTGAATGTACTTCCTGTTCCCCAATAGACCACCACATCTACGTGACCAGTGAGACCTCAGTTAAACATGTCCACCCCGAGTGCACGCACCTACTGTGCATCGCTGAGGCCACCGAGGTCTTCACTTTGAACCTGGCAGCTTCAGGGAACATTCCTGCCTTGAAAGGTTTATTTGGTTATTTCTTCAAATGTCCTGAGGTGAAATAAACTGCTAAGTAAACTGAGCTGATACAAACCATTTGTAGGCAAGCAATAGTAAACACATTGAGAGGGTCGGTGCATTGTGAAGAATGCAGGCACCGATCCTCAGATGTGTTCTGCATGTGGGTGCATGGGCAACAAAATAAGTGAGAAACTCCATTTTTCAAGTAAAAGCAACAAAGGTACGGGCCTTTTTTTTTATTTTATTTTTTTACATGACTGGATTTCTGAAACTAATCTAATTATTTTACAGAATTATTTTCAGAATCAGGAGATTTTACTTGGTCAATCTACGTAAGCGATAATTTTCTTTGCATGCTGAAACTTTACAATGTAATACAAGCCGTATTCTACACTCTGGAACTTGTTTTGAAAAGTTAGCATTAATGGCAAAATGCCATTCTCCTGCAAGCAAACACTCAGATGGTAGCAAAAGTTTAGAATTTTGGAGTAAAATGAATGTTAAATGGCCTGTGTGCACTTTTTTTCACGTTATTTAGAAGTTCCGAAATGTGTTTGAGGACGCAGCAGTAACCCATTTGTTGGAGAACCGGTAGTTGAGTCATCAGCTCCAGCAGTCTACCGCGCAGCCTCCAAAGCGTGTAACTGATGTGTGGATTGTTATCACTCCGAACCAACATGTGTGTTCATTGGTGTGTGAATGGGAGAATGTTTGCATATGCTGTAAAGCATTAGTCAGTCAGCTTTTTAAATATACCCCACTTACTGTAGTTGTATTACAGTAACAGCCAGTAATTATTGTATACAGGATACATGTATAGATTCAGAAAGAGTTTACACACTGTAAACATTCAGACATTTACAACCAAAATATGTAAACAGTGTATAGAAATACAAAAAAATAATGAAATAAATTTAATTGTAAGGAAATGATCCGGATGAGAAACAGTAAACCCTGAGCTCCATCAGAGCTTTCTGGAAAAAAAAAAAGAAAAAAGAAAATGATTTATTTCAGGAACGGTTCCCTCTGGAGACTACCCTGTTGACAGACACAGTTTATAGACACAGCTTTTAGAAGTGCTGCTTAATTTTCTCACAGTATTTTCTCTGATTAGTTCCATTAGACCTACTGCATGCACGCAATTGCTTAAAAATAAAAGCAGTCTCTAATCATCACACATCAAAATACTTACTTGGAAAGCTGCTTGACATAACATAATTTGAAGGTACATACTTAAAAGGACATGTACAGTTTTAAACAGCTGGTGAATGATGAATAGTTTACAGCATAAGAATATTAAATCATAGAATATGTCCAGGCAGGTGGTGGGTGGATGATCAGCAATAAATAGAATTCAACCTATTCCCATTGTAGGAGACATAAAAGGTCCAAACATATTATTTTGAATATGAATTACTGTAGCCATTTCTTACATAATTATTTACTTGTCCCGTTTCATCTCTTTGTGTGCTGTTCGTCATCCATTTTTGACCTTAAGAGCCCCTTCAATCAGACAAAATTTTTTTAAATCAGATTAGACGGTGAAAAATTGCATAGAATTTTTTTTTTACTTTCTATTTCCAGAGCCCTGTCCTGTCATGTATCTTTTAATGTTTGCTTTTAAAACATTATTAGACACCCACGGAACACTGTCCATCGCATTTGTCTTAAACATTTTCACACTTTGGGGTAGAACTAGAAAACATTTGTCTCTTGATACAAATCCCCCTGAAACTAGGAATTGACACTGAAATCACTTTAGTGCAAAGCTCCCCAAAAGTGGAAATAGTCCTTTCCACTACAGAATTCCTATTATATTAATACAGTATGACATGATGTTTAGCTTTTTTTTGTATGAAACAAATAGTGAAAATTTTCTTCAAATTGCAATGTTGGCCTTTGTTCACGGTCTTTTACTTGAATAAAGCTGTTGATTCTATACTTACCTTTAGACAGTAGTAACTTCAACTTGAGTAAAAAAAACTATGTATCCATGCCACCTCTGGTTTTGCCTCAACCTTGTTTCTCTTTTTGGACAAACACAAGTTTCATAGAGATCTTCATAGCATCTTTTGATTCACTTTTCACTGTTCCTTACAAAGCAGGGGTGGTGAGTGTGTAACCTGTATGTGATGGAATGTAAGCTCATGTTTACAGTTTTCCACAATTTGGTCTGCATTCATGTAGATAATTATAACTTTATGGAGATTTTTTTCCCCCCTGTCCCTTCCTTACGACCACATCTGCAGCAGAGGCAAATAATAGAGGAAGGGTGGAAGCCAAACTCTCTCAAGTTCTCTCTCCATTTCTCTCTCTGTCTCCCTCTTTATTTCTGTCGCTCATCTTCCTGCATGGCCCGGACCACCAACGTTTGGAGCCTTGGGTGGACCCAGAACCCTTGCTATCAGCGCAAGTGTACTCAAACGTCCCATAATCACTTCCACTTAGAGCCAGTCCATAAACACTCTCAGATGCACAGAGACACACTCATGGCTCAGGCAGGCTGGCTGCATGTTTTGTTGTGTGTGTGTGTGTTTTTTCTCCACGGAGGCTGCAGTCACTTAACTGGTTTCCTTAATTCCTTTCTTATTAGGAATCTGTTTGTTTGTTTGTGCTTTGGTTTAGTGTTGTTTATTTGGCTGTGTGTTTTATGACATTTAGTAAAGAGCTTCAAGCCACCCTAGAAGCTGTTCTAACCTCATATGTGTGGCAGTGTTCACATATTAAACTTGAAGCTTTTTACAGTAATTCATTGAGTTTTCCGGCAGTGGTTAGAATTCCAGTGAGGTTACCTCCACGAAGATTTACACGTCAAAACGATTTAATGATTTTGCGCCATCCCTAAAAGATGCACGTCCCTCTCCTCCTTCTCCCATGGACTATGATGTCATACCATGTTTTATAATCCTGTTTTGTTGTAAATTCAATTCCCTAAAACTATTGTGTGCCAACAGAGCTGACAAAAGACTGTGATTGGCATTGGTTTGAATAAGTTTTGTGTATTTGTTTGTGTTCTCACTGGTGTCAGTTTTAATCTATGCAAACATTAAACTGAAGGAACTGTAAAACAATGTTCATGACAGTTAAGCCTTTATGTGATAAGCACTAAAGAGTAATTCACTACTTTGATCGTACTTACCATGTTAATTGCCAAGTGCTTGGAATGGAATAATATTGCATAAAAGAAGCCAGATGGGGCAAAGAAACAAGCATTTGTAAGCACTTACACAATTATTGCTCAGGATGTCTTTTGGAAAACATCAGTTTTAGAGCCGCAACAATGAAAGCAATATTTAGATGTTTAAAATAATGTTATAGGCTATAACATAAAATGTTTACTATTGAGGAAAGGTTGGTGCTAGGGTTATGAACCAGAGAGTCATCGGTTGAAATTATGGTCGAGACAATAAATACGGAATGTGGACAGGTGACTGGAGAGAGGTCCTTCTCTGTTGAGGCGTCGTCTCCTGGAGCAAGGCAAATAGTATGGTGCAAATGCAATCCGCTGCTTTTCGTGTGTGTGTGTGTGTGTGTGTGTGTGTGTGTGTGTGTGTGTGTGTGTGTGTGTGTGTGTGTGTTTGCGTGTGTGCTGTGTAGGTTTTATTACTGTTTCAGGAAAAGTAGAAAAATACCATTTTTATCTGTGTTAACAATTACTAGATATCAATTTACTGTATGAGTGGACACGTGTACATTATGATTGTACAGACTTGGCATTATTATAAAAGATTATGAAGTTATAAAGATGTGAACCAAATTTTAAATAACTTGAATTATCGTTCTAGATTTTCTAGATTTTTTTGTCATTGTCATTTCCAAATCGCATCAGAAGTCATAAACCAATGGTCCTATTAAACTTAATCTATGGCGTCCATCCTTGAGTCACTTACACGATGTCAGTGTAGCTGCATACGGGCGTAGATTAACTGTCATTATTTTAAAAACTGAAAATTATTCATGTATTACAAAAAAAAGAGAAAACACTGTCAGTATATCCTTTAGAAAATAAAAGTGAATTTAATGTAGACAAACTCAGTCCATCCTGACACCTGTAGACACCAACTTAGACTTGATCATGACAGGATTTTCAGAGACGTGTCACCATCTGTATCACAAGCCTTGGAGTTTATCTGCTGGTGAGATAAACAAAAATATTCACACATCATTCTGCACAAACCTCCCAAACACATACACTCCTAGTTGTCAGAGATTAGGTGGACTATCTTCTGCCTGCTCTGACAGGGTAAGACAGATAGGGCTTTGGAAATGACATTTTTGCCAGCAGACTGTAAAGACCATTACGTGACAACAGACCATCTCATAAAGGCCGGAGGAGAGAAAAGACAAGATTGAGATCAGATTCCTCACTGCTCTGCTCCCATCTTTTATCAATGTTGACATTTCAGAGTGTTTTATAACATGTCAAAATGTGGTTTAGAAAATGTGCCAGTGACGTTGCGGTGGTGAGGCTGAGCTGTGGAGAGCAGATTTTAATGTCTCATGCTTTTTTGGCGTGCACTTGTGTTCGCTCACAAATCAGTGAATCAAAGACGGTGAGATAAAAAACATCCAATAGTTTCTTTCATCTGGCTTGTTTAGGATTTTTCCATGTAATGTTTATCCCTGGGGTAAAAGTATGCATCTTGTTTTGCAATCAGCTCTGCTTTAATCTGTTTGGGACATTGTCTCCTCTTCTATCAGTACACAGGTGAATTAGCACTGCAGCTCCACATCCTGCCAAGTGTGGGGTTTCACAGCTCAGGGGCCACTATCTGGACTCCTACTGAACAGCTATCTTCACATGTGGGCCAGAGGGCGGACATGTCCACAGCTCACAAGATCGGGCACAGCACCGGCCTGCCATGATGTGCCTGCTTCTAAGTTGATGTTGCGAATCTCAGGAGATTACAGATTCAAGATATCAAACATGCAATGAGGCAGGTTTCTGTCACCCTGAGACCGGGTAAAATAAAAATGACACAATCTGCCTTGAATCAGGACATTATTTTGTGTTTTTGGGAGTGAATGGAAAATATGTTTTACCTCAATACCCTGTTTAAAACTCAAAACCCGGATTTAAAAAAAAAAAAGAAGAAGAATAAATAAATAAATTTGACAAAGACCAAACATGAACAGATACAATCATTTCACCTTGAGAACATGTTGATCAGTCAGCTTAAGACCTGTTATCTGCAGACATAAGTTTATAAGGTTAAATGGTGAGTACTTAAGCTTTTAAAACGGTCAAATAAAATAAGAATTTTGTTCCGCTTGAGGGTTAATTCTTGATCTTAGGAATAACACTTGAACTTATTCTATCACGCAACGTATTTACTTGTTTTTTCCTAAGCTTCCAGCCAGATGTTGTGGCCTTCCACAAAAAAAAATAAATGAAAAAAAAATACAGAAATGTGTCTTTTGATGCACAAATGTGAGACAAGTTACTGAGTTAGCCTTTTCCACAAAACTTATCAACATATTGCACAACATCTCGATGCCACCCTTGTTTGTGTGCAACGACAGTATCCCACCTTTTGATTGTGTTCCTTTGGATGCTGTCGTAGCACAGCTTACCTAAAGACGTATAATGCGTCATACGGCGTCCATCGTGACCTTTCATATACGTGTTTAGCAGCGTCTGTAACTAATCAGTTAATACCGCAAGCAATAACTCATCACCTCCATAACATGGCAGGTGACTTTGTCCTCCAGACTGCGTGCATGTCTCCCTAATTTGAAGACATTTTCCATGTATTTGTTCCTCTCTGAGTTAGCTGCTGCCACCTGTGTTGTAAAACTGGCGGTTGTGGGTCAAACACATAATACATCAACTCACGTCAAAAAAGTCATGTCCTGGCCCCTCCACCTCTGCTGCTCACTCCTTTTATTTAGCGGATGCCGCTGTTGCTACATTCACCAATGGTTCCAATGCAACAACAATAGAACCCTTTGTAAAACATGCAAAACAGGCGCAATAAATATGAAATGGTCCTGTCTTGAACAGGCTGTCCTAGAGCGTATGTATCAGTGGCTTCCCTCTCAGGGTCATGCAGAGTTCTCAAAATGTGAGTCAATTACAAATGTGAGTGAGTCAATTTGTTTTTGTGACTCATTTTGTGGGCCCATTTTCTCCGTGAGTCACCTAGACGAGCCATTATGTTTCCCGCAACACAAGGAGACTTTCTTGTTTCTTTTAGGTACTCACTGTTTGGACAGAGCAGCTCCCTGACTTGACCTTGCTTTGATGTTCCCAGTTAAAGGTTCTGTCTGTGGAGTGTCAGTCAGCAGGAAACATGAGCTAATGGTCGTCTCTCTCACTGTCACTTCAGAACAGTGGGGGGTTACGGTATGGTCTCTGATGAAGTGTTTGCGCCAATACAAGTGCAGTGGGTTTTTTTAAAATCCTGAAGCCACAGCCACAAAAATGGCATTAATTGGATGAGTAATCCAGGGGTTGTGAGCCAGTGAGTAAACAGCAACGGAAGCCACATCCGCACCGAGGCGGATACACCTGCAAAACTCACTTAAAAGTGACGTTAAAAAAAAAGTCCTCTGGCCAAAGCAACCACAACCACAGTTAAACAGCTAATTCTTTTCTTTCTCTTCAGTTGGTACTGCAGCTGTTTGGGTACATTCATACAAAGAGTCGTCACTGTTTCGTCTTTGGTCTAATGACACTAATGTTATATATGTTTGAATGGGTGGCAGGAGGGTCTATTTCCACCAACACATTGCTTCCATGTACCTACTATCATTCACTCACTTATAAAATAAAGTTGTAGCCCAAAGTGTAAGGAATGGTTATGATGTGATTCACCCAGGTTTAGCTCACTTGAAATATTATTCATCAATGCTGACTTGACGTTATGCTTAAACTTTGAGACTGTAGTTTTGGGGTTAACTTTTGTACAATGCACCTGAGTTTACAAAATAAGTTAGTAAAATCAGCTGTGATGACTTTCCTATTTCTGTCATCATCATCATCATCATCATCATCATCATCATCATCATCATCATCATCATCATCATCATCATCATCATCATCATCATCATCATCCCAATGAATCATAGTGTTAAGCCGAAAAAAAATCTCAACCATCATCATCAGCCGCTGTCATCCTGTTTACTTTCAATCAGCAACCACTCACTGACTAAAAGTGCCTTTATCTGGAGGGTGCTAGGGTGTCCCTGCCCTGCTGTGCTGCTTGATGTCGGCACTTTGGAACTTACCTGAGTTCGCCCATTTTTTAAAAATGCATTCCAGTGTTCCCAAATACATTTTATGGACTGACTCTGAAATAACAACGAGTGTTGCATGGTAATTCAATCTCTATTACAGGCCCAAAACATGGAAAAAATAAGACATCGGATGTGAAAAGAGGCCACCTGATGTAGACAGAAGGTCAACAAGTGAAGGAAAACAGGAGTTTTCAAATGTTCTCCTTGGACAAGTCCTGAGTCATCCACATTTGTACCCACACACACACTTAACTCTTCTTCTTTTATGCTCCTCAATCTCTGGGGTGCTGAGAGAACTTTAGTTCCATCATCACAGGCTGAACGGCTGCAGACAGGAAGAACCGGCCCATCTGCTCATGTAGTTTTCTGCCGTTGCTGACTGTAAACTTTAATACTTCTCAGTGCTGTTTTTGTTATCTAAAATTAACAGCAGCCTACTTCTCTTTTAATTTCAGTTGACTTTAGCTTAACATGCGCTTTACTACCATGATAAAATGGACAATATGCACACGCAAACGCAAGGGGTGAGCGCAAAATCATGACCACCTGCACAAGCTAATGCAATATTCCACAATAACTTCTTTGTGAAGCGTATGATGTTGATAATCTGTCTCTAAGGCAACTTTTCAAGCGATAGTCGGCTTTTCTATAGCATTATGTATACAGTTACTCTATGCCAACATAGGACAGGCATATTTTAGAACAGCCATGCTACTTGTCCCAACACCACAATAGACATGCATGCACACATACACACTGAACCACACACACATAGACTTGAAAGGAAGCAGAAATTATAGCCTGCATACTAACTGGGGCCTGACGCACTCTCATTGGCTTTCCTTCATCTGAAATAAATACCCCCGCAAATACAAAACAGGCAAATATAAAACCAAAGAAACACATGTTGTCCACATAGTCCAAAGCCATTGTCTTCCTTTCACTTTTGAGGCACAAGGTTGAATTTTTCATGTGAGTTATTGTGCTATTACGGCAAATTCTTTAACTAATGAGAACACCTAACCTTCGTTTCAAAATTCAGGAAAGTTTTATTTTGTGGATCCCAGCTAAAATTTGACCCTCGTTCATCGTACGGTGGATAAATGCCGAAGCCACATGTGACGATAAAAAGTTATCCAGACACACAAATGCCGATCCTGCTTGCTGAGGGTTCAAAATGTTTACAACGACCTGCTTTCAGTCTCTATTTCCATCACTCTGCTGCAAACTGTTACTATCGTGTTTCGGCTCTTAAAATTTGATGGAGTGATGGTTCCACTTTGGATCTTGTCAGATAGGAGGCAAATATGGGCATCATATTTCCAGGGATTGTCACAGTATATTTCTCCCTGGAGGTAAAAGTTAAACAAAACCATTCCAGGCATTCCTGTGCTCTGAGTATTATCTCCTGTTTGGACCACCAAGTGCAAAAACGAGACAACCTGCAAGCTTTTAAAGATGAGGTCTGAACATCCAAGCATTTGAAGCTGCGCAAAATTCTTTTCACGTGTCGAGCAACTAAGAGGATGGTATGTTTTTTAGTGTGGTGGGTTTATAAAGTACATCTGCTTTCTGTGTTTGCAGAGAAATGTTCTCTCTCTCTCATCTTTTTCTTCCGGTATAAATCAGAGCCCAGAATTACACAGAGAGTAAAATTCAGGGATAGCAAAGTTCTGCTGTACATCTCACCAGCAAAAGCAAAGGTTGTATTTAAACTGTCATACGTTTGCTTGTGTTGACTTGTGAGATTGTCAGTCTTGACAATCTCCAATTTATAACGTCTTTATTTACTAAACTCTTGGCATTCTTGTTTCAGGAAGAACAGACTGAGAAGGGATGAAGGGGAACAGCGTATTTCAACTACAATAAATTATTTAAATTGTCCTCCTTGTTAACAAAATGGTTCATGGAAATGTGGTTGAAATCACCAATTTACCGTTCTCTGTTCTTCCCCTCTGACGTTGAACAGCTTGCCCGCTGCCTGGCTGGTATTAAAAGTGTGGAAAGATTGGGTAAGCTATTATTTTGGTAGGTTCTCTATATATATATATTCTGTCTCTGTCTCTCACAGACACACACACACACACACACACAATTGGTTACAGTATAGTTTCTCTTACAGCTATTTTCAATAACCAAGTCGGTTCCAAGCACACACACTGATCTCGCTGGATGAGGCCCACCCCGCAGCCTGATCTTGTTAGCTTTGCGGTGGAGAACTCAACCACAACTCAGAAGACCTTTTTTTTTTCTAAAAGTTGGACGAGAAGAGATCAGAAGTGCTCCAAATTCAACCTTCAGTCTTTCTCACGGTATCCTGAGGTCCGGATTGAGGCTTCGTGGACGTTTCACCTGCCTGATGCTGAGCCGTGGCGCTCTGAGGAGACCCCTATGAATCAGCTGACGGCATCACGTCCAATTCAACTCCGTCTTCATCAGTCAACAGCAGCTGATGTCATGTGGACACTCACAGACAGCACAAAACAAGCCTTCATCCCCAAGTGACTAAAAAGGTCATTAGCCAATTATTACTACATCCTGCGAAGCGGTGATGTATTGTAATTGTCAGTGTTCGTCGCTCTATCGCGGAATTCGTTAATCGAAGCCAGAAGCACAAAAATGTGTACGTCGGGGTAAAATGATAAATTCAGGGGTGTCGCGGACTGTTGCAGTCTGTGACTGCCTTGTTTTCTTTTTAAAGTTGTCTGTTTCTAAAATAAAAAAACAGACTGTTATAAAAGCGACTTTGACTTGAGGGAAGTATTGTGGTGCTGATTAATTGGAAGCGCGTCTTTAAGAGACAGGATGAGATCCTCGGACTTCAACACTTTGTCAGTACGCTGTTTGACACGTGTCAAAACACTATCTCTCTTATGTAAGCCTACGCACTAGCGGGAACTTTATGTGTAATTATGGACCACTGTCTGGTTTCACAGTGTCAACACACCACCCCATCCAGAAAAGAAGCGATTCCATTTGACTCTCTCATTCCAGCTGCTGCTTCTTGACTGTTATTTGGCAGATGAGTGTGGTGTCGAGGACGATTAAAAACTGGGTGCGATTTTCCTTCTGTCATAACTTAAGTTAATTGTATGAACATTAAACATCAAAGCAGTGTTGCTAAAACACGTCAAAAGGTGCATCATACAGACTCACAAGGCTGCAGGTGGTAGTTCAATAAGAATTCCTTTTGAAAGTAAAACCCAAGGCTTAAATGAAAACAATTTACAAAAGCTTTCACAAGTAGTATTCAGAGAGCAGAAGAGAAGTGAATGAGGAGGACATGAGGAACAAATGAGAGAGTGAGGAATGATTGTTACTAAATGATTGCTGCTTAATCATTAGGTACAGATTACACCGCATAAACTTTCTACATTGGCAAAAGACTACTTGTTTATTGGTAAATCATGAAGTCAACGTGGAGAATATAACTGTGTAGGTTCTCAGTTATCCAGGTCGTGGTTATCCAAAGCTGTTTAAGTCAATCCAATGGACTTTAAGAAAGTTCTTGAAGACGTTTGGTCTCTCATCCAAGAGACTTTTTCAGTTTTGAAGAAGTTTATGGATGTAGTGAAAGAGGACATGCAGGTAGATAGTGTGAGAGAAGTGGATGCAGAAGACAGGGTTAGATGGAGGAAACTGATTCGCTTCCCCTGAAGGGAAAAGGAGAAGGAGATATTTTCCTTAATGAGCTCTAACAAAAACTTAAAATCATATTTCTGTCCTTCTGTTTATGATTTGAAGTGGTTATTATTTGCATGTCCACAAGGGGACGCTCAACAGGAAAAAGTAAACACCATTTTTGAACAAAGGAATGGATGCTGTTGATTTTTTTGAAGCAAGTCTCAACTCACATGTGTAACTGCATTTTGCTGAAATCTGATGTAGATTTGGCTGCACTAATGCATGCAGGTTACAGTGAAACGGAGCAGAGCAGAGTGTGTGTGTGTTTGTGTGTGTGTGTGTGTGTGTGTGTGTGTGTGCGCGCGTGTGTGTGTGTGTGTGTGTGTCGGGGGTAGGGGGTGGGGGGGTCAGGCTGAGCTCACAGCTGGGAGAATGGTGTGCAAACCCTGCCAAAGCCTCAGCACATGACTCCCACCACTTGTCAAAGTCACCATGTGTGCAATAATGTGATTACAGTCTGGTTACTATTATGATTTAAAACAACAGCTTGCTTGTGTAGAATGGAAGAAACACACTTCCCCAAAGTGTATATACGTGTGCTTGTGTGTGTGTGTGTGTGTGTGTGTGTGTGTGTGTGTGTGTGTGTGTGTGTGTGTGTGTGTGTGTGTGTGTGTGTGTGTGTGTGTGTGTGTGTGTGTGTGTTGGAGAGTAGGAGAGGAGCTAGAAGAGGACCAATACGGGTTGCAGGAGCGGCATTAGATTTGTGATTTGCACCCACGCTTCCTTCTTCCACATTACCCTATGGGTGGGAGGGGGAGGGGGACACTGGGTGGTGTTTTCAGGGTGACTGTCTGGGTCTTGTCATGGATTTATAAGTCGGGGGAACGCTTTATGACATTTTCCTCCCCTCTGTAGCCCCTTACACCATCCACAGCCTCCCCCGTCTTTCATTCCAGCTTACACAATCACTGCACTGCACACAAGGGGTTGTCATCACAGGTGCAGCCGAGATTGGCCAGGATAAAAGAACGCTTCCAGCTCAAGATGTTTCTCCCCCCCCCCTTTTTTTTTCTGTTCTTTTTTCCTCATCCAGCTCCTTCCCTCTCCTTTCTTGTTTTCCTTTTTCTTCTCACGTCCTGTAATTCTTTCTTTTACTTAAATTTGTTGTGAACTTTTCACTCATGTTTCCCTCATATTCACAGATTTCCTTCTTATACATCATGTTTTTTGTCAAAGTACACTGTATGTAAATACAAGTCACTGTTAACTGTACAGGTTTGGTCCTTTGCCTGGGTTGGAAGAGGACTCTGTCCCCTCCGACTACCCAACCAGCCGGGAACCTAGCCCAGAGCCTCACTCATATATGCCTCTTGACGGTGCCTAGCCCTTGGCTCACTCTTTAGGAACAGCAGGCAGCCAGCAGACCAAAGGTGTGAGATCATCAATTTGCCAAAATTGTGGATGTGTTTCTGTTTGTAATTATGCAGAAAGGTCTCTCAGCCCCTCAGCCACAGAGAATGGTAAGCCTCCCTCTTAGTAGTGCAGCCTTGGCCGCAGGGCCAGATGGAAAAGGGAGAGGGAGGGATGGAGGAAGGGAGGGAGCGAGGGAGGAATGTAAACTGTAACCAGGCAGCCCAGCATGTTAGAAGCTGGACTCGATCCACACGATGCCAGCCGGGCATGAAGGCAGCTCTAACGATTCCCTCCTGGGCATCTGGAAGTGGAAGAGTCAGAATGAGTGAGGCACAGGCCCGCAATGCCACCCATCTCGGAGCTCAGCTAAGGAAAACAAATGCCAGTGGTCACAGAGAGGGGATTTCCGGTTAGAGTCACCTAATACCTCCCTGGAATCTCTGAAGTTTGGAATCCAGAGTCGAGGAAGAGACCAAGCTGCTATGAGCCACGCAGCAACAATGTAATTCCATTTCAAAGTTTCACCACTTTGTATTTAACTCTGTCACCTCAGCGCATGGGCTCGCTCTTCTGGATTAGCTCAGACAAGAGATTCAACAGTGGATTCCACTGTTAAAGGTAGAAGGATTAAAAGATGTTATCCAGTTTAATGAAGAGAAATAGCATCTGACTTCCCAGGTTCTCCTTCATAGTCATGCTTTTCCCTTGGTTATTACTCATTTCTAACAACTTTGACCATTCTTTGTGTAAACTCAGGGTCAGATACAAGAATTTAGAGCAGCCACTTGACCCTACCGAGACTTTAGCCTGTTTAACACAGATATTAAGTATTAATCGTCAGAGTGAAGACAATTCTTTTTTTATACGCATAACGGCTCCTCATTGTGTGATTTCAGATGGCATGCAAGCCAAAAGAGACGTGACGTGTAGCACAGCAGTGTCTCCGTCTTGTGTGACATTTTAGGCAATAAGTAAATTTCATGCCAAAAATAATATTTTACCTTCCCTGGTTGATCTCAGTCTCTGCCCTGATGGTAATGAGGGTCAAGCCCTTGTGATGTTTCTCTGTCTTGAATACATATTTGGTTAATTTTCTTCTGTTGACTAGTTGGTTTATAAATCTCCTGGTTATTAAAGCATCAGACCGATCATTGATTTTCCACTACTGGTTTCGTAATGTTTATACAGAATGGTGAGGCACCATAAAGGTGACAGTACTGCCTGAAACAGGTGGTGTAAAAGGTTCCAGTCTACGTGAAGGAGGTTAGAGGCAGGATCTCTGCCCTCTCAAGGCCAGCGACAGGATGTGTTTCATGTGTGCGAGATCTGAGGTGACCAGGTGGCGCAAGTCACCGTTCACAAGCAAGATCATTCAGTAACCCTGGTAGCAAGGCCCCTTGTCCAAAGCCTTGCCTTAATTCTTTCACCGACTCCTTTTCCACAACAGATGACAAAACCCAGACCTCTAATAGAAATAGTTTCAAAAACTCCCCATTGGCTTTTTAGGGAGAGAGAGAGACGACTGCGAGGCAAGTGTAAGGTTGTGTGTGCAATGGGTTTTGGTCCAATTGATTTTATGGCCTCTTTGTGTGTCTTGTGATGAAACATCTGTGCACATTTGTGGACAGACTGCAGTTGAGAGCACTCGGTGCACGCACGTCTTGCGTGTGCAGCACAGCTTAAGCTGTTTACATCTTGGACAGAGTCTGAGCTGGGTCTTCACAAGACTGGTACTGTACGTGTCTTGTGAACATTCAGCCTCTCTAGTTCCTCTAAGCACATTAGCTAGGGGTTTATGTGCACTGGGGACCCTGTGATGAGACAGCTGTGCAATGAAGTATCCGTGTGCACACGCTTTCTCATTGCTGCTCGTAGCCCATGTGACCTTTCTGCCCCGACGCTGCTGGACGGTGTGAACGAGCGAGGTCGCCATGCACTGCGGCCTGATGGGAGTTGAGACATCTGTCTCATCTGTGATGAATAGCAACCACCTGCACTACTCACGGAAAGTATGAGAAGTGAGATGGAGAGATGGAGAGGCGGGGAGGAAACGGAGTGTCCAGCTCTGAACTGAACAACAAGAGACTCACCTGCTAATGCACTAGACATAAAACACACACATACCAACACCACTGCCGCTACAGTACACACACATGCAAACCAAACCCTCACACTTACATGCACATGCTAGCTGAAGCAACTTTATTTGAGATGTTTGTCTTGTTAATGTGAAGGACCTCAGGGCGAATTCAACTTAATGCAAGAAGACTGGAAACTCTGCTCTCTGTGGTCTCTATAAGGATTAACTACTCACCGTGTTCAGCTGGAGCCAGACCAGGAGTCTAAGGGGAAGGAACCAAAGCGAAAGAGAGGAAGAAAAAGAGTGAGGATGAGTGATGAAGAGAGGCAGAGGCTGCAGGATGAAGGAAGAGAGAGTATGAAATGACAGGAAAGAGAAAGAGAGAGAAAGAGAAAGAGAGAGAGAGAGAGAGAGAGAGAGAGAGAGAGAGAGAGAGAGAGAGAGAGAGAGAGAGAGAGAGAGAGAGGTTGTGGATTGTTTTACAAACAGAATTCCTTTAATTAATCATTGTGTTTGAACAGCTGGCCTGCTCAAGAGGGGTCGTAACAGGATCCCTACATGGAAGTGCGGATTACAGATGCGGATTCGGGAGAAAAATATTAGCTGTCAAACGTTGCAGGCGAGAGATGCAGGAGAAGGCCCCTGTTTCCGGGTGGTGAGAGAGCCACAGACAGGGTGAGGGGGGGGTGGGCAAGGACCGAGGCTGCAGAAGGCAATACGGGCGCTTGAAGGGAGGGGGGACTCTACGCCAGGGGGCAACCCCTAAGGCCACAATGTCATCCCTCAGGGCAGAATCTGGTGCAACAGACTAAGAAGGGGGTTTAGATTTAGGGTCAGGTTCTGACATAGGACTTGAAACCTGGAGACCCCCATGTCAGCATGTATCTACGGACCGCACATAAACAACCATGAGCAGCTGTCAGGAGAGAATGCAGTGTCCTAGCGGTGCGTGTTTATTATCAATGTTCCTTAAAGGGATTGACATCATTATTAAGAATGCGACTGTTAAATAGTTGGATACTTACTCTGTAAATAAATACATTCTGTAAGTAGTTCAGTTTGAGTACAGGTCAAACGCATTCTATAGAAAGGGTGGGAATCTGTCTGTTTTCTAATCATCATTAAAGGCTTTCCACCATATGATTATGGATCGTTTCTGTGGGGTTCTCTTTGCTTCGCTGCCTAATCAATTAATTTACCCAGCAATATTTTAGCAAAAGAAAAAATGCTAATAATAGATAATAAAATGTTCTTAAGTAGTAGATTCTGACTTGGAGAAAATACACAAACTTAAATGTAGAGATGCTCTGTGGTAGTTTGCTGGTTCATTCTCCTCTTCATCTAATCCCAACCTGCCATGTTCTCACCATCTCCACTTCACCACCTCAGCTGCTGTCACCCGGCCATCTCCAGTCAACATTACCAGTGTCCCGACTCCAAAGGATGCCATTGTCCTCATTAAACCAAGCTCCGAATTCAGCCGACTGCTTCCCATGTTGATCCGCTTCTTGTGTCAAAGCATCTGTTCCTTCTGTTTACAATAAATCTAGTCAACTTCATTCTTTAAAATATGTTTCTCACATTAGTCTGTCCGCTTGTCTGTCTGTGTGTCTGTCTGTCCATCCATCCGTCTGTCTGTTTTACAGGATGTTTAGAATAGGGGATCCTGGGCTAAGGAAGTAGATTTCTTTTTCTTTGCCATTGAAGGTGAGGCTTTTTGTGAATAATTTGCAAATATGATTAAAAAATACACACACACACACACACGCACACACACACACACACACACACACACACACACACACACACACACACACACACACACACACACACAGCTGTTAGGCACACAGAACCACGATGTATCACATTAATTGTATAAACAGCAACATTACTCTCAGACCTTCCACCCCTCCTTCACTCCCCTTTCTCTCATGTCCATGATGTAATTACCAAAGCACTTAATAAGCCATTTAGAGACTTGGAACAAATGCAGTCACACTTCACGAGGCTAAACCAGAATTTCATTCACTCTTATTTCATGAATTCCAATCACAACCGAAATTATTTTAGGAAGCTTTGTCCAAGTAGCATAATATTTGACTGTGAGGTCACACATTGGGATACGCACCAAAGAATGGATGGAGATGTGCCTGGAAAATGGCATAAAAACAATTTCAAACATCTGTTGGATGTTCCTTTGAGAGCCCCATAAAGTTTCACCACAGAGTTTTGTGGTGATTTTCTGGGTTTCTCTATGTATCCCAATAGGGAGGCGGCAGCCTGGTCAGTGAACCGTGTTCAGTTCAAAGCACAAAGAAGATGGAGGAGTGTTCAGGATGATGATGTACAGCTGACTGGACCACCAGGGTCACGGCTTTAGTGTACCCCTTCTCTAGGTGTGAGTAAAGAGACAAAGATGACATCTCTCAGATATAATCATTATGTATAATAATTAATAGTACTTCAAAGTGAGTGAATTGACTCTTGCAGTGTTGTCCTTATTTTAAACCCAGTTATCATAATTTAAGTCCCACTGGTCCACAGGCACGACCGTCCTGATGTCACAGTTAGGAGCCGTCTGACCATTTCTATACCTATCTGGGATCTACAATTGCAGAGAGGACATGATTAACATAAGTCCCGACATTTTCATGGCTTATATTATCAACTTTTCATCCTAGGATCTTCTGTTTTAAACACGGACAAAAACTGAAGTCTTTCCAAGTCAGATGATATGTTGTACAAACTAGTTAATTCCTCTCAGAACCATGCTTTTAATTCTTTTCTCCGACTTCATATCTACATTGTTTAATCCAGTTTTATCTATTAATAAACGCAACCTGGTTAATGTGGTTAATGTTTCAGACTTCAGAAAGGCGCATGACTGGCCCAATAACATATTTTACACCTTTCTGCTCATGACTAGCAAACTGCATCTCATTCATGGAATTAAGAGTCAGTTTCGCCGTCATGTGATACTTTGCGTATACAAATAGTTGCCTTTTTTCATTCAATTTTTTACTCTTTTACACAGGAACTTCAAAGAGGTTGCAGTCATGCATCGCGAACCACAGTGAACAAAACTCAAGAGCGGAACAACAACCGTAAACGAGCAAAGATTCGATTCAGGATGTGAGGTCTGTCTGCTAAAACCAGGGTATAAAATTGAGAATGTTTCTTTTATTTTGTTGTTTTCTCTGCAGTGTAATGTGTTGCTGTGTTTTGTGACCATGCAGACAAGCAGGACCTACTTTCCCACGAGAGAATGAGGCCGGTCCTGTGTCCTCATCTGCGGGCGTACGATATGTCCTCATCATGGAGGCACTTGGATATCGTTCTGTTTCTGTTGTCAGTGTTTGTCTGATGTTAGCTGGATTTGTGTAGCATTGCGGGTGTGTTTGCGTCCGTCACTCACGAGAACATGTGTGCGTTTTAACGTATTTGTGAATTCTCCACCCTTCTCATTCCTTCTTTGCTGTTAAACGGATTTTTTTTTTTTTGCGTCGGCTCTGAACGAATGCAGCCACAGGATAAACAGCCGCATGATAAAACTATTGCAATTAAACGCATATGTGGCGTGCAGGGTCAGAGAGCAAGCGATGGAGAGAGAACGGAAAAGGATAAGAGGGGATGCAAACGGGTAAAACAGAGAAAAAGGTGTGAGAAAAAAGTGGAGAATGTCAGAGAGCTGCATATCACTTCAGCGTCTTGTCTGAGACTCAAGGCGGTCCCACGTCCCTCTTCTCTCCCCCTTGTTCAACCCTGTTCCCCTCTGTCTGCATTGGGAGAAAGGAAACGGACGAAGGATTTACTGTTGGGTCCTGACTTGTACACATTCCTGGTGTTGTTTTTCTCCCCTCGGCCCCTTGGCCATACCAAAGGCCTCTAAAACAACAGGCTGTCAGGTTGTGACAGCTGGCTTCAAACAGCTCCTACAGCAGCCCTGTACCCAGGTTCCCAGCCTCAGCATGGAGCTGTGTGTGTGTTTGTATCTGTGCATACACGAGTAGATGTGTGTGTGTGTGTGTGTGTGTGTGTGTGTGTGTGTGTGTGTGTGTGTGTGTGTGTGTGTGTGTGTGTGTGTGTGTGTGTATGTGTGCATATGGAAGTATAGTATCTGTGTGTGTCTCTTTCACTTTGAGATAAGTAGGACTTTAGTTGCAGAGCATTTAAAGCCTTTTAGTGTGTGTCTACACAAGCACACACGTCCACACCCACACACAACACTCCTTTTTCCCAGCTATGAGCCCAGGTGGCAGACTGACTTTGAAGCGCAGCAAGCCTTCTTATGAGTCCTCTGGCCATCCAGGTGTGTGTGGGCTGGTCTGTCTGTCTCGGCTGGAGAAGGCACTTTTTGTCTGAGCTTTGTCAACCGATAGAACATCAGTGATCCCCATGACACCCCCCACCCTTCCCCTTTGAGAGTGCTGCCACACCTCCAAGATACTCCCTGGCTTTAGATGTGAGGGCTGGGAGAAACCAAAGGTGTCTGGAGGACAGGGGCCTTGTCAAAGGGTAGGTGGGGATGACGGCTCCTTTATTTGAGCCGGAGCTGGAGCTGCCTCTCTTAGCACTAATGGGATAATTGTTTACCCTCCACAGGTGCTCACAGTCCAAATGAGGTCACAGCTCAAGTGTGGCTCTCCAGAAGTAGAGAAAGGTTAGCATTTTTTGGTGACGTGAAGTATAGGACACAAATACATACACAGACTTATTCTAAAGCACGTTGACTTAGACTTGTGAGAATGAGAGGAGTAGTTATAAATTCAGTCTTTATATTTTCCACAGAGAAACAAATAAGTACTAATGTAGCACCAATGGGGCTTACCAGGTTGGGTGTAAAGGTAGGGAACCTCACATCACAGTAAGACTTTGGTACACACATTTGTCTTAAAATAATGAGATGATTTTAAATGTATTTTCTTTCAATATTTTGTTTTTATTTGAAGTCATTAATTTGCACACAACACAATAGTAATTAAATAGGAATGATGTTAGGGTGTTAAGGAAAAGATGTTAGCAGTTCTTCCCTTTAGCGCTTTGCGCGACCTGCTCCTTTAGATGTAGAACCATGTATTGTTAATGGCAGCACACGTGGACAAGGCACACGCATGAGCGCAGATATGCAAGGGTGAACTCAGGGGTCATTTACAAGACTGTGATCCAAGCATAAAACACTAAACCTCTGCAGAGGTTTGGTTGTTATGGCAAGATTCTGAGCACGTGAAAACACAAACTTTAAAACAGAATCCAGACTGAAATCTTTTGAAAGGAGAACCGTTCTGTTGCTTTGTGAACTGTCAAAATACAACTCCTCTGAAAACCATTTTGATGCAGCCATACTTTGCACATGCTATTGTAGTTTCATCTCAATTTGCACACTAAAAACTGAACAGCAACACAAAAAAGGGTGTTATTTCTGCTGCATGCTGGGTTTAGCACCACTTCTTTTGTATTTCCAATCATATCTGTGGAACTTTTGGTTTTTGGCAATCATTTTGTTCTTAATTTATGAACACAAACCATGACGACAAAAACTTGCTTAGCAAAACAGTTGATAACACATCAATAGAACCTCAGTGTCAGAGCTTTGATTGCTTTTCATTATCATTATCATCATCATTTTTACTCCCAAAAATCTATATGGTTACAATTTAAATAAGATTGTTATTTCACAGCTCTGTAAGAATTATACCAAAACTCATTAGTGGAGATGAATTCCAGTGAAAGCTATTAGGTCATACTGGTTTAAACAGAGTCATAGAAATATATTAGTGTTGCAGTTCTTGGTAGATTTTTTATTAAAGTCATTTGTCAATTTTATAAAATTTAAAATATAAAACAAAGCCTTGTGTTGTAATGCTGTGGCAGAAATTAGACATTGAGCTCTTGCAACTCCAATGCTTCATCAGGGCATGTGAAGTTCAGACGGGGAAAAGATGACTCTTAAGTGTTTTCTACAGTGGTTGTACATTAAAATGTGTTTAGAGAACTGGAGTGCACTTTGGAAACTATACTGTGGAATCTGAAAACAATCCTTCTTGTCTGAACGCCCCTTTGGCCCGATGCCACAGTGCAGACTGAAGTCACAATGGGAGACATCACAGAGTCACGGCCTGTAAATGTTAGCTTTAGTTTCTTTTACATCAACAGTTTACCCATCTCTAATTGGAACACGACCCCCCTCCCCTCTCTCTCTATCTAAACACACCGAGGTGCACACGCACACATACATTCAGATGTACCCACACTGTCGGGCGTGCACATACGCATCCAATGGAATCATGGGAACATCTGGAGGAGCTCATCCAATGCACAGACAAATGTTTCCTGTAGAGCACCAAAAGAACCATCAGATAGGCTTCAAACGGCCTGCCACTGCTAACACAAACACACACACTCACACACACACACACACGTTGGCGCAAGCACATGAGCACACACATATCCTGACTGCAGAGGTAAAGGGCAGATCAGATGAGCGGAGGGAACAAAGAGCGTCTCTTTGCACTTGAAGGTATTGCCCCACTTAAGGTTAACTCTCTGAGCACAAGGGCAGGCTTTCTTCTTTGGCGGTGTCTCATCTACACATTCTCATATATATGCCACCCCCACCGGCACCCTACATGTGGGAGAGCAGGAGGATCAATACGCTGCATGCTTATGATTAACAAGCACCTTTATAGAGAGTATGAAATTTGAAAACCACCAGAGGGCATCTCAGAAAGATTTGACACAGAACAGTGACGTTCAGATTAAATGTTCAGTAAAACTTGTCCACATAGGTTTTTTTCATCTTTTTCACGGTATCCCTTCTCACAATGCAGGTGTTGTAAAATACTATGTTCACCCTTCTACGTTTTTTTTAAATTTTAAAATGAAAAGTATGAACGGTGACAGAGGAGTTTGCCTTGAAGTTCAGGCAGTGAACAGTTTGATTTATTTTTTTAAGTCCCCAAAATCCCAAATTGTTCCTCAAAAATTTCACGATTACATTTTCATTAAATGTCATTTTCAAGAATCAAACGATTCTGATTTTGTACAATTGCTGATGAGTTTGGCCAAATATTAAAACTGAAAATTCTGTTTATGAATAAAAAAGTGAATTTGAGCGTCGATCCTACTTTCTATTCTCCATTCCATCTTCTTCATCTCTATTGCTCCGTCAGACACAACAGAAAAACACAGTTTATCATTCTCACCCCCTCTAATGTAGCCGCAAGAGGGCACAAGCCAGTGTCTTATGTGCCGGTCCAAAGCCTGGATAAATACAGAGTGCTGTGTCAGGAAGGGCATCCAATATAAAACTTTTGCCAAATCAAACATGCAAATCAAATCTATGACTTCCATACCGAATCGGTCCAGGCCCGGGTTAACACCTACAGGGTGCTGGTGGAAATTGGACTACTATTGGTCGAAGAAGGGGAGGAAGAAAGTGTGTTCGTAGGAAGGGAGAGAAGAGGAACGCCATGAGTATAGGACTGAGTAGGGACGCTGAATGTTGGAACTATGACAGGAAAAAGTAAAGAATTGGTTGACATGATGTAGAGGAGGAAGGTAGACATACTGTGTGTCCAGGAGACCAGATGGAAAGGTAGCAAGGTTAGAAGTTTAGGAGCAGGGTTCAAGTTGTTCTATCATGGTGTGGATAGGAAGAGAAATGGAGTAGGAGTTATCTTGAAGGAGGAGTTTGTTAGGAATGTCTTGGAGGTAAAAAGAGTGTCAGATAAAGTAATGAGTCTTAAGCTACAAATTGAAGGTGTGATGTTCAATGTTGTTAGTGGGTATGCTCCACAGGTAGGGTGTGAGCTGGAGGAGAAGGAGAAATTCTGGTTGGACTTTAATGAAGTGATGCAGAGCATACCTAGAAGTGAGAGAGTTGTCATTGGTGCAGACCTCAATCGACATGTTGGTGCAGGAAAATGAGGTGATGAGGAGGTGATGGTCAGGTTTGGTATCCAGGAGAGGAATGCAGAAGGACAGATGGTGGTTGACTTTGCAAAAAGGATGGAAAGGGCTATAGTGAATACTTTCCTCCAGAAGAGGCAGGAACATAGGGTGACCTATAAGAATGGAGGTAGGAACACAAAGGTAGACTACATCTTGTGTAGACGGTGTAATCTGAAGGAGATTAGTGACTGCAAAGTAGTGGTAGGTGAGAGTGTAGTCAAACAGCATAGGTGGTGTGTAGGATGACTGTGGTGGTGAGGAAGATGAAGAGGGTAAAGGCAGAGCGGAGGACAAAATGGTGGAAGCTGAAAAAGGAAGAGTGTTGCATGACTTTTAGGAAGGAGTTAAGACAGGCTCTGGGTGGTCAGGAGGTTCTTCCAGATGACTGAAACAACTACAGCTAACGTGATCAAGGAGACGCAGTATTTGCTTTGAGCATGTTGATAGAGAAATTCAGAGAAGGCCAGAGGGAGCCGCATCGTGTTTTTGTTGACCTGGAGAAAGCTTATGACAGGGTGCCCAGAGAGGAACTGTGGTATTGTATGAAGACGTCTGGAGT
This sequence comes from Antennarius striatus, assembly GCF_040054535.1. NCBI lineage: Eukaryota > Metazoa > Chordata > Actinopteri > Lophiiformes > Antennariidae > Antennarius > Antennarius striatus. The sequence goes on from NC_090792.1 coordinate 15,210,731, forward strand.
GGCAGAAAAGTAGCAGTGCAGGACATGTATGAGGACTGTAAGACAGTGGTGAGGTGTGCTGCAGGTGTGACAGAGGAGTTCAAGGTGGAGGTGGGACTGCATCAGGGATCAGCTCTGAGCCCCATCTTGTTAAGATGGTGATGGACAGGCTGACAGACGAGGTTAGACAGGAATCTCCATGGACTATGATGTCTGCAGATGACATTGTCATCTGTAGTGACAGCAGGAGAAGCTAGAAAGGTGGAGGTTTGTCCTGGAAAGGAGAGGAATGAAGGTTAGCCATGGCAAGACAGAGTACATGTGTGTGAATGAGAGGGACCCAAGTGGAAGAATGAGGTTACAGGGAGAAGAAATCAAGGAGGTGGAGGATTTTAAGTATTTAGGGTCAACAGTCCAGAGCAATTGAGAGTGTGGAAAAGAGGTGAAGAAGTGTGTACAGGTAAGACGAAACTGGTGGAGAAAAGTGTCAGGTGTGATGTGTGATAGAAGAGTTTCAACTAAAATGAAAGGAAAGGTGTATAAAACTGTGGTGAGACCAGCGATGTTGTTTGATCTAGAGACAGTGTCACCAAGGTAAAAACAGTAGACAAAGCTGGAGGTAGCAGAGATGAAGATGCTGAGGTTCTCTTTGGGAGTGTCCAGGAAGGATAGGATCAGGAATGAGTACATCAGAGGGACAGAGAGGCCAAACTGAGATGGTTTGGACATGTCCAGAGGAGAGATAGTGAATAGATTGATAGAAAGATGCTGAGTTTTGAACTGCCAGGCAGGAGGCCTAGAGGAAGACCAAAGAGGAGGTTTATGGATGTAGTGAAAGAGGACATGAAGGTAGTTGGTGTGAGAGAAGAGGATGCAGAAGACAGGGTTGGACGGAGGTAACTGATTCGCTGTGGCGACTCCTGAAGGGAAAAGCCGAAGGGAGAAGAAGAAGATCATTCTCACCCCCTCTCACCTGAGACCTCACCTCTCGCCTCCCCCCTGCTCTCTACTTCCTGACACCCCCTACCTCCACCCGATCGGACCCTTTCACCCTTCCTCTCCCCTGCCACTACCCATCCCTTCACACATTCTCTGCTCCCCTCCTTACCTCCTTACCACCTAGTGAGCACATTTCCTTACTCACCCTTTGCCAACAAAGGGGGGGGGGAAGCTTTTACTCATTAGTGGATGACCCTTGCCCCCAGGCCACATTTTAAGAGGCTCTACTTGACTCCTGACACGGCCGTCAGCAATCAAAACATGTGCAGTCAGTGGATACAGGTCTGGAAAGCAGGGGGAAAGGCAAGTTTGGATTGATTCTTGGCTCAATGTGTGTGCGACACCACCCTGACAGGAGACAGACAGGTTCACCAACTACTGCACAACCTCTGTGGAGGTTCCTGTGTCGCCCGGCCAGACATCAGTGATGGTTACCCGCGATGGAGGTGAATCACTCTCCTGCTTCCCCCTTATGTGTTTCGTTTGCAAGGGGGAGTCATCATTAGCTGCTTCACCAATGTGTGTGTTTACTGTCTGTGAAAGGTGAGGGTCTTAGGCATGGCGTGTGAGAGTCAGCGCGTAATGGTGTCAATGCTATTGTAATTGGTTGCAGAAGTTGGATGTGGTAAGCTTGTTTAAGCTCTAATGTGTTTGTGTTTCTAATTTCTCAGACAGGATGCTAACACACACACGCTGTGTGATGACGCCGTTTATTTTTTCACCTCACACAGTCGCACCACACTCGCAGTCCGGGTGATGTAAATTCTTTTTTTTTTTTTTAGAATTAAATTCAATCCGCTCCGTCTTTTACCGTCAACATTCATCAGAATGACAGAAAAACTGCTCAAGAGTCAAGCTGAAAATGGGAGCTAACCTGGGGCTCTCCCCTGACCACGTCAACCTTTTAATGAGGAAGCTGACAGCCCATTCCCTAAGGCAGGGTGCTGCTACTGTAGTAATAGCCCTTCATCGCTGACAGATTCATGCACACTCCTCGTTTGATGTGGCCCTCTCCTGCTTCAACCTTGGCTCGTATGCTTTTGGTAAGTTTTCTTCTAAGGCAAACAGCATTTCAAAGGACAGCAACCAAGCAATTAAGGTCCTCTTTAACCTGTTTTACTGTGTGATAATGTGACAGACCTCTAGGTGTCTCTGACACTAATATAGACATGTCTGCTCCCAGTATGGCAAAAAAAAAAGAACTCTGTTATTGTAGCAGTTAAATTTTCTAAAATGAATATTATTCAATAAAGACCATTGTAATGCTTCAAACTGCTTTGGGAATCTTTGAAAATGAAATTTCAAATCTTTGAGATTTGAAATAGAAACTAATCAAGGAGACACTAAGTCATCGGAGCCGTGCAAAAAATGTTCACAAGAGGAGAAATTTTAGGTCAAAGAAAGGGGACAGACATTTTCTTCCTTTTGCTCAAGGGAAGGTAGTAGAAATTCCGAGAGGTTGCGTTTTAAGTTTCTCTCATTCTGAAATTTATTTCAGCCTTGTAACATTTATGTCAGATCAAAGGCCATAAATAGTGCCAGTGCTGTTATATAAGCTGTCAGGGGAAAGAATTAAAAAAAAAATTATATATATATATATATATATATATATATATATATATATACACACACACACACACACACACACACACACACACATACATACATACACACACACACACACACATATATATATACAGTATATAGGTATGTATGTATGTATGTATGTATGTATGTATGTATGTATGTATGTATGTATGTATGTATGTATGTATGTATGTATGTATGTATACACATACACACACACACACACACACATATATATTGCTCTGGGGCGCAGGGACATTTAACTGATTTCAAGGGAATCCATTCTGCAAAGTAGACCATCACATTATCTGATCATAAAGTAATATATAGTGTTCAAACCCCACCCTGGTCATTTTTGTGTGCAGCCCTTAGGAGTTGGATTTGGGAGTGCATGCTATAGGTCAGGGTTGATGTCTGGTCCTGGAGGGAAACAAAGGTGGACGGTCAAAGCCTCATCTGGAGCCTGTCCTCACCAGTCCACCACCCAGCTGCTGTATTTGGACAAGTTTCTTTCGGCCTCTGTGTCAATGTTTAGCACGAAAGCCTACAATATCCAAGCACTCAGCAGCAACGGCGACATGTGGTCACCAGACTTCTTCAGAGCTTTTTTTCTCCTCCCACCCTCCTCTTTTCTTCCACTCCCCCGCCCTCTTCCACCCGCTTTCTGCTGCTCCTGCTGTTGCTCTGAAAACATCTTGTTCCATGGCATGAGCAAGCATGCTCAGCCATCTTTCCTGTGAACCTGTAGAATGGCAGAACCTCCCTCTTTGCAAAGCACATCCTGAACACCACACAAATCCGCACATCTTTAAAATTTGCTTTCTATGACCTTTGAAAAGTATTTTAATGGTCCTTTCTGCCCGCTATTGAACCGCTATTGAAATATTTGTATGGGCAAGGTAATTGCATGTGAGAAGAATAAGGAATCCTGTTTGAAAAGGCTACCATCTAGTGTTTAAAGCCATTATGGCCCACAACAAGGCTTCACAGTCTGCTTCAGTTCATTACAGTTCACGTAGTGTCATTTATAAAACCAAAGCTGTGCCTTGAAAATGATTCTCAGATCATTACATCCCCCCTGCTTGCTGAAGGAAACTGTAAATGATTTAAAGCATCAAAATATTCAAGCTTCTTGGTGGTTATTCTGCCCTGTGGGAACAATAATCTGATAGCTATTAACTCCCCACATATTTAAAAAGAGAAAGACGAGGCAAGTTTCACAGCTCACAAAAGCCTTTTGCCTCAGCTTGGCCTTACTTTTATTTTCCATAGGGGTTAGAAGTGCTACGTTCCAAAAAAACCCAACAATAACAAAAAATGACTACTTACTTCTATAAAATAGAAAAAAAACAAACAAATATGAGCTTTTGTTTTCCTTTTTTTAAGAGAAAATTTTTCTTTTCTGCCGCAGTGTCAGCACAGTCGGGTCTGTATGATCTAGTTAAGTACTTGGAAATAGAGGTCAGAAAGAACATTAATGTCACATGTGCATACATCATACACTCTATTACAGTAAGTTAAGCCCATCATCACTCCCTTGGGCACCGACATGAACTGCCGAGGGAAAAGAAAGAAATACTGGTGAGAATAGAAACAGAAATGAAGCAATGAAATAAAAAAGAGAAAGGCGATACATAGAATGGGATATCGTCGTCCACACGAAATAAAATTCAAGACAGTATTTGCACAATATAAAAAAGTCACATTAAACAACAAATTTACTTCAAGTGGAGAGCTGTAAACTGTAATATACATAATGACAGACTGGTGCTGAGTTTAGAGAGCTTTTCCGCTGATCAATAAATATCTTCTAATCCTCTGTAAAAGTACAATATACGCTTCTGTTTTACGTATGTTCACAGTTCACTTTCATCTTCTAGAAATATAAAAAGATAGCGTTTTTTTTTTTTATGCACACGTGTGAATTTCATAAAATTTTCTTTTTGCATTCACTGTAAGAATTTTTGGGAAAAGTAACAGGCAAAACCAGAATATGTAAGACAAAAACTTCACAACTTTGTGTTTGCTTTGGTCAGTCTCCCATGGACGCTGGACGGTTGTATCACACCACCGTGCCTCGACTCTACAACCAGGTGATGACAGCGTTATTGTAGTTAGGTCCCTAAAGGCTTTTGGTCAGTGTGTTAAAACATTATATAGTCCTGGTGGTCGCGAAGGGGAGAAAGACGTCTTTTCACCTGCTCTGTTCAGCACGGCCTTGGGGATCAGCAGCCGATCCTGGTTGTGTGAGGTCTCTGTCGAGCTTTTCATTTTTCTCCCATCACCGCCGATACAGAAATACAGTAAATATTCTGGAGAATTGTTGCCAGGATCAGATTAATTGCATGCAGGCCTGAGTTTCTGCAATGCATCCTCAAGTCACACAACATTAGCACGCTGTCAAGCTGTGAGCCGACTTGTTGTTGATTTGCTATAGTGTGTGTGTGTGTGTGTGTGTGTGTGTGTGTGTGTGTGTGTGTGTGTGTGTGTGTGTGTGTGTGTGTGTGTGTGTGTCTGACTGTCTGTGTGTGTGTGTCTGTCTGTGTGAATGAGGCTGTGTTTTTGTGCCCCTGTGTAAGCACACTGGTTGCAACATATAAGGCCTTGCATTTAAGGCCTTGTTGGGGGGTGGGGGGCAACCAAATTAAATGCTTGTTCATAAATTGACATGTGTAATTAAAGAGATGTATACACTCCCCCTGGTCTGTTTAAGATCTGAAATACTTTTCTAACAGTTTCAAGATGCCCTGTTTGAGCAATGGATTCAATTCTAACTCAGCTTTGACCGTGTTGAATAATGATTCTGGTGAAGTTCCTTCGTTGCTATTCGTTCTGGCTAGATTTCAGCTCCTCGCCAGAGAACAAGATCTGGCTTCAGTGGAATTCGATGAATGGTGGGAAAAATTCTGACCTGAACTTGAATCCCTGCATTTTTCAAGGTGGTCAAAAACACTTTTGGTTTTGGTTTTCCTGTTTATATGGTCTATAAAGATGGAGAGGACATTAAAATTGGAGGAGCATGCATACTTGGCCTGAAAACACTCAGAAGGAAAAGCTTTTGGCAGCTCATACTGCTAATTCTTATTTCTTTTTGTCCAGATTTCTGTTGCCCCTTCTCTCTTCTTTACTCTCCCCCTTTCCTTCAGGACATTTTTTTTCTTTCACCAGGCGAATGGACAAATGTCTACAGCATCAGATTTACCACGTTACATGATGAGGAGTGCCAGGGTCCACCGAAGTGGCATCTCATGGGTTAAAGACAGCTGCCAACATCTGTAGCTGTGGTTAGCTTTAATTGTGAGGCCCAGCAAGTGAGCGAGCAGCATGGTGGAAAGGGGGCTGGCAGGCCACATATTTCAGCCGAGTGTTCCCAGAATAGTTTTCCGGCCAGCCATGTGGACTCAATGATGGTGTCCAGGGGTGTGCTGTGCTCCTATGAAATATTAAATCTGCTTGGCCCCCATGTGTGGACAGACCACCTGCAAGCAAGTGTGGCGTGCAGCGAGCCCGGATATCAGATGTCCCTCAGCAATACACATGCAGACATATACATGCAGGTCCGTGCATGAATATGTACTCACCAATGTCCCAGCACATGATAAAACTGTAGGTCTGCACATGCTTATCATAATGGACATAAACACATACAACAAAAAAAGTAGAGAACATGGAAACACTCAAACTGATGTGGGAAAAGAGATCCCTTCAAAGTGTGTGATACTTATATGATTTCCATTTAAAGCCACGGCAAGGTGAAAAAGTTAAACTCACTTATGTCATATCAGAGAATCGAGAATGCAACTTTTTTTTTTCTCACTTGAAATTATCAGTTAAAAACAGTGAAAAACAAAAATGGGAAAACAAAATGAAAATTAAAAAAAGTAAAACTTGGAAGTTTCAGAGTCCCAGAAGAAGTCTGCTCGGAAAAGCAGCCAAGAGGACAACGGGTGCTTGTTGACTGCCGTCCCCTTCAGGGCCTCGTTCATTTACATGACATGAAGTTGGTCCTCAGCCTCCCCTCTGCTCCCCGGAGGCATCTCTGCCTGCCCAGATGTGCAGCTGTTTATGTGGAGCAACGATAAAAGCAGCTGGCCGGCCCTTTGCATCCTCAATGTGAACAGAGGGGGTCGCCATTATCCAAATACGCTATTCCATATAGGATGTAATGGTGTAATTACGACGCATAAATTCACTCGCAACTGTTTTAGTGACATTTGTTTTTGATTTTAATAAATAAACAGAGGAGGTATAGGAAAATAAACTTGAATCCCTGAAGAAAAGGCACAAGGTAACAAATAAAAAAATAATGTTATATAATGCAGTAAGGTTGCTCAACCAGTTTGCTTTAGGCTTACTGCTCATCAACTATTTTGGTTGAAAACTAATTGTAAACAACACCCATGCATTAATTTGACCAGTAAACAAGCTAAATGTCTTCCTTCCCCTCATAACAAATCACCAGGAAAATATTATTACATCAAAAAGGTTTTAAGAGCATCATGTGTTTTCCTCTGAATCACACAGAGCACTGTGAGTATGTAATGTTCTGCTCTTGTGAATACTGTGAGGTTATTGTCTAGTGATAACTTATTTTAATATGTCATGATAACAAGATGATGCCGAAAACAAATCAATTATTTGATTGTGTACTATTCTGATATTTAATTTGTAGGATGTCTTTGAAAACACATTTCAGAGTCATAAGTAAGTTTCTGAGACAGAATGTCAGTTTGACCTTCAGAACCAAGGCCAACGTCCAACCCTTTGCCTCCTGGATATTTCACAGACACTAGCGGCCTCCTGTGGCCATTTTCTGTCAATGACTCTTGAGAAATAATCCATGAGGGGAAGTTTATAATAAAATGTATGCTTGAAAAAAAATTTAAATAAAAGTGTGAGGTTGTTTTTTCAGAATGAGCTGGCATACATAATGATGAAAGAACAAATGATCAAAGCAGCTCTTCATGATATCATCACGATGAAGTCAACAGATGACTCACATCAGAGCTGCGTGTTACCTGCAGCCACACAAAAACAAACATAAATGTGATCACGGCGACACAAGAACATCCGTATTTGTACAAAAATATGCTGCTTTCACATTAATGCCCAGTGCTTTTCATTCGGGCTCCATTTTATCCTGGCTTTTGAACTCTCAACAAGTAAAACATCTCCTGTCAAAAGCAATTTATCATTTATTGCATTTCACTGCATTCACAGACGAATAAAAATATTTGTCTTTTCATGTGGTTATCAAATTTCAAGACCATACAGGAAACATAGAGGAAACACTATCCTACACTCGCCACTGTGAAGTTAGGAAACACCAGAGAGAAGTTAATCGAAATGGAGATAAAAGATGACTGAATATATTAGAATTCAATAATTAAAGGTAATGAAAACAAATAAGGTTGGAAGCCAGACTAAAGATGTAAAAATAATCAAATAAATAAAATTCCATTAAAAAGCAGTCTAACAAAGTAAAATAAATAAATATCTGATTGATAAAATAAATAAGATTCAATTAAGAGCCAGGCTAAAATGTTAAAAGTAATAATAATAAAACATTAAATACTGTAAATAAATAAATACATTTTTAGTAAAAAGCCAAGTTAAAAGGTGGGTCTTGAGTTTGCTTTTAAAAATGTCCACATTCTCTGTTTTCCTCAGGTCCTTAAGGTAAACTGTTCCACAAATGTGGGGCGTGATGGTAAAAGGAGGCCTCACCATATGTTCTGGTTAAAACTTTTGGAGTAATTAAAAGTGGAGTGCCTGAAGACCTGAGAGATCTGGTCATAGAACACAAATGACATTCTCTGAAACTGTCTATGCATACTTGATGTAAATCATTTGCTGATGATAGTTTGGTTTGTTTGTCTCTGATGTCTGTGGCTGCCTGGCATCTATGACAACTTTTCCTTTTCGGGGTCCGGGGGGCTTGAGTCTATCCCAACTGATGTGAGATGAGAGATGAGAGACAGTGTGCATCATGTATAGGTCAACAGATAGTCAAAGGGTAACATAGATAGCTCTGCACATGACTCTTCACCAGTGGAATATATAACTAAAAATAGATGGTCTTTAAATAACCCTTTTGTCTCCTTTCCCCCAACACTTAATAATTGTTTTAAAAGGGTTTAAAGAAAACTGTGTAGCAGTTTTAAAATGAGATTTTTTTGCCAGGCATGAGTGCCATCTGCTCTCAAGACATCTGAATAAAGGCCATTTTCAAACTACCAGATTTGCTGATGCTACGTGTTGCATCATAACGACAACCTCAAAGATATAGAAGGAATATTTTTCTCCCTCTTCTTTCATGCAACATATTATGGGGGGGGAAATGCATCCTTGTACGGCCACAGGGTGGCAGTAGAGATTCACACCGTCTACGTCCTAACCTGAGGAGCCGTCCTGCACCTGCATGGGTTATGTGAGCACGACACTGTGCAAAAAAAACCCCCCCAAAAAAACAGACAGCTGCGTCTTAAGTCGAAATACCAGAGATTCAGTCATCACATAAATGGTAAGCTCCTGAAAACAGACTTCAGCTGAGGACATATTTTTTGCTTTGGCTCAAGCCATGCTTTATATATCCGATTAAAAGGCCAATCCCTGCAGGTAAGTATAGCAGACAGACATTGACTTAACCTTGGAATATATTTGTGAATGAGCTCAGGCGGATGAGCCCCCCCCCCCCCCCCCCAGACACACACACACACACATACACACACACACACACACACACACCCTCATTTGGATACATGTCACGGATTACCTAACGGACGAGCCGGTGCGCTTTTGTCATTCAAGTGCCTGTCACGCTGTCATTTCTGTTGCCTTGGAGACTAAAAATCAATAGCATCACGCAGTATCCCCGACTCCCTTCCCAATGAGAGGGCTCGGTCTCTGCTGCCGTCATCACGAGTCACCTGCGCGCTGATTGGCTCCCGAGCGCGATGCGCTGCCATTGAGGTTTTTGCGGCCCCGTGTAGGGAGGAGGTGTGTCCCCGGCCGAGCGCACACGCCTCTCGGTTAAATACTCACCGCAACTGTGCTGATGATCAGATGCACCCATTTAAAAACAGCTGTAACTTCCACTTCGGGCTGTCAGACCCGTCGCACTGTTACTTTTGGTTTTTGTTCGAACGTCTTTTGGATCCTCGGAGGAAGAACAAAGACGGTAATCCCACAGAGAGAGAAGTCAGCTGCTGAGATTACATTCCACCATCGGCAAGATTGACATCAGGTGTGACTTCATGTCTGTATTTTCCCCACAGATATACCGGTGAGTGTTCCCATCGTTCCGAATTCCCACATTTCATGCGTCATTTGCTTGATTTCGAATATTTGTCTTGTTTTTCCATCTGTGAATTTATAGAGGAGTAAATCAAAAAAAGGTAAACGCGCTGTTTTGGTACTTGACAGGTGGGAATAAGGTTTCTTTAATATTGGTGACTTCCCCTTTGCTGCTGCCCCCACTCGTTTTCACAGGAGAGATTTTTTTTTATGATGTATGCATCCAAAATTAAAGATGTCACGGTGCGTTCAGAGAGATCACAAAATAATTTCAAACATGTATTATCTGCATTTTAATCCAGGGGGCTGCACCCCTAAAACATCTAAATAAAAGACATTGATTTCTCAACTATAATCAACTGATGTTGATGTTTTCATATCTTTTTAGAGGATGTGCAGGTAGCTGAAACGTCAGCAGGCTTCTGGCAGTCTGTACCAGGAAGTTCAGAATCAACCTATTTAATGTGACCACACATCGCCTTCTATGCCTGTGCTTGTTTTATTTCTAAACCTGTTTCTGTTCTCACCATGTTACTGTGACAAGAAATACAGGAAGTGTTTTTTTTTTTGTGTTTCTTGCTTTTGTTAGATATAATCACAAATTTCTAGTTCTGGTTGCTGGATGTGGTTCTGCATTCTGCACAGATCAGCTGAAAACATACTTTCTGCTCTGTGACTTTGTGTCACCAGGAAGAAAAAGTAGCCAGACGAGAATGGATAGATGGAATATTCACCAAGTTGATGGGTTTATAAACTCAATAGATGAGATTTTTAATTCCGTGTGTGTGTGTGTGTGTGTTGTGTGTGTGTGTGTGTTGCAGACTCGACCCTCAGGAATCTGCATAGGGCTCATTCATTCCAGCACAATCCTGGGGGTCGTGCTTAGTCTCAGCACTGCCCCGTGTGACTTGGCTGTTGGAACGCTCGACATTGGCATGAAATGCCGGCAGAGATTTATGGTGTTAGTAGTAGCAGCAGCAAGAACTATGGGATGGCAGAAGGGGGAACAATGTTGACAATTCAAGATGCAACTGGCCCTTTTGTTGGGGCCCCTGTTGGCGCCGGTAACAGGCACACATACATGACCTGGGCCTGGTCTGGAGATGGGTGACTGACCCTGGTGTGATGCTTGGGTAACGTGGTCGTTACATTGCATAATGGGTTTAGTTATCTTTTACAAAGCAGAGGTCGAGTAGGCAGCATGTCTATGCATGACACGGCATGACACAGCATGTCTAATCCCTCGCTGACCACTGGGCCATTACATTCGTATGCACCTCCAGTGGTTGTTCACACAAATCGGCAAATGTCACATTGTGTTTGGCTCTGAGTGGAAGTAAGCAGATGGTTGTAAAAAAAAAAATCGATTGGAAAAGCTTTAAAGTGTTTTAAAAACTTGTAAATCTTCCTTGAGATGGAAGCTTTTACACATCGATGAGTTAGTCAGGCTGCAAGGAATGATTAATTTCAATATATGCTGGTAGTAGTTTCTCATTGATAGTACAGAACAGTTTCCCAATCACTTTGTCTCGCTATATAAACACCATAAATATATTGTTTCCTCTTGTAAGAGATAAAGAAAAAAAACCCATACCAAATATTCACATTTCGCAAACAAAGGAATGTGAAAGGAAAAAACAACATTGCGGTTTCTGATCAATCTTTCGTCTCGCCAACAAATTAGAACAAGTTCAGGAATGAGTCGGTTGTGAGACACGTTTTTTGGCACGCGACTGGCTGCACATCTTGTACCTGATGTCAGTCTGCGTCCTGGATGGACGCGGCATGAGGAAACGGGACCAGGTGTTCACATCCTGACTGGGGTCAGGAGGTAAATGGGCCAACTGCCACACCATCCGCACGCATTAATGAATAAAGGGCATTTGTCTGTCAGTGTGCGTCTCGCCACCTGGCCATTGAGGAGCAGTTGCAGCATTAATTCAGAGGCCACTGCCAAGTATGCGCTCCTGGGTGGAGACTGGAGTTAACCGGCTGGGGTCGATGCCGATGGGGTCCTGAACGTTCAGGTCGGTCACTTATTCACTTGATGTCTTCCCTCCAGGGATGATCCACTTCATTCCGTGCGAGGAAGACTCTGAGCCCTGCTTGGCACTCGAAGCATTGACGTCTGTTTGTTTTCTCCCAGGTTCACTTGTTACTCATGCGACCTCCCCCACCCCACTTCCTTCTCATTGTGCCCCTTTATGTTTTATTAGGCCGATGTTCTGTTATTCTTAGCCAAGCAGGATGTTTATACGATCCTCAAACAGAAATATGACTGGCAAAGCATGAGTGTTTATCTTTTTTTCCTTTTCCTCCCTCTCCTCCTGCTCAGGTCTTCAATTTCACTGCTCATCCCTCCATCCACTTTTTTTTTTTTTTTTGCGTGCCTGCCTCACCCTCTTTACGCCCCACTTAAGGAATGAATAAGTTCAAGCGTAGCTGCAGTTGACATATTTTCCATATTAAATCTGCTGTGTCCTCTTCAATCCTTTTTTTTTGTTTTTGTTTAAATCATTGAATATCATGGTGTTGTGTCACATCAGAGTGACATAGTTTTTGAGTTCCCTCATTTTTAGCATCACCCTAAACCCTGCAGTGTTTGATGGAAACACGTGTAAATGCAGTGATGGAAAAACTGATAAATGCCATTGCTTCAGGGGTTAATGATCTCCTGACTCATCACCAGATTCTCTCCCGCCTCAGGACAAATTTACCTTAACTGACCTGTTTTTGAGTCGACAGCAAAATTGGAGGTAAAAACAATCGTTTGGTGATTCATTTGCCAGCAAACATGGAGATGTGCAGCTATCTGCATGGAGTATTTTTAGTTTTGAGTCATACAGCGACCAAAATGCCACAGTGATTAAAAATTCCAGAGAATGTTTTATGTTGTAATTACAGGTGGAAAAACCTATTGTTGGACATGACCCTTAATTTATGGGGGTGAAGTTGACAAATGCTGAGATGACTCAGTTTATGTTTAATCTACTACTAGCTGAAGGAAAGGGGTTTTTTTTCTCCTTAGGTGGGCTAAGGTTGTGGAGGACTGTGAAATAAATTTTTCATCATTCTGCCATATCCTGAAATATTTTTACCCAAGATTCAAAGTAGGTCAAATAAGGCCAACACATTTTCATCATCTTAAAAAAAAAAAGAGTCCATTGAAAGATAATGAGGTTGTGAGTGAGCCTCTTGTCATGTTCCATTTTATTTTGTTCTAAATAGTCAGTGCGCGCACAAACCACAGGCCTCTGGTCACTAACCATAAGGCACCGGGCTTTAAATAGAGAGCGTGAGAAGGCCACTCAGCATCTCGTCTCAAGACCGCGTCTGGCTCAGCGCTAGGATCTGCTTGGAGTCATCTGTTTAAAGCGTTTCTATGACAATGGTGAATGCACTGAACAAGGATAAACAAGCACTTGTGACTTTTATCTAAAATGGAAAGTTTGGCTTTGCTTTGATGGAACTGAGTGCATCGAGTTCCACCCCAGTGAAATACCACAGCACGCCCCCAGCACACTCTCACAATGACTGTGTCCTCTGCTAGTGCAAGAGCGCATCATCCTGCATTTAGAAACAACCACCTTATGCAAGCACTGTGCGGCTTGCAGTGCATCAGCACAGCGCAGCATAGTCTACACTGTGCCACAGACTGGTCAAGATTTATTTCCTCCTCCCCACACAGACCATGATGATCTTCTCTGCATAACAATATCTAATCACATGATTTCTTTCAACCCTGCAGTCCAGTATTTGTGCCCATTCAAGTTATGACTGAGGTGATGATCAACAGCACCCCCATGGAAGACATGAGGCTCAGCCCCAGCAAGGACAGACTCTCCTTCCAGGTAGGACACACACACACACACACACACAGTTAAACACCACCCCTACATCCTCCTGCCCATACATTGTAAGTGGACATTTATACCGGTTGTCTTCCATTCACTATGATGAATTGTATTGACGTCAGCCTTGACTCAAGGGAGCAGCCATCAGATTAGAGTTTTGGAGCAGCAGCTATAGCGGTATGTGTGTTATATGCAGCTGGACATGCACACAATATTGTGTGCAGGATTTACTGATTGCATCCAATTTATAATCATTTTACCTTTATAAGACTAACGGTCTCTTTTAAACAGTGAAGTGTGCTGGCTAACATATGATCAGATCTGCCTGATAAATGACAAGTTTGAAGGCAAATAAGAATTCAAAAACTAAATAATTACAATCCTTTGAAAGCACTGCAGCAAAATCTAATTTCTTTCATACTCTATGTGGGAGAAAGGATGTTCTAGGTCACAATTTGTTATAACTTAAATCGCACAAAGAAAACGTGTTAATCTCACTGCCCAAAAATAAACCCTGTAGATGAAGGAAGCGGTCATCAGGTGGTGTTGACAAGGCATCGCCAGCAGCTTTGTTTTACTGTCAGTTCAACAGAGCTGTCCTGAAAACATGACTTGGGACACACGGCTTCATGCTTACCTTGTCACATTTTTACCCAAGGTGGAAAGTAACGTGATTAGTTTTTTTTGTTTGTTTTTTGTAGTTGAGTAGGTCAACGTTCACAAACAAGCAACGACCTTTTTTGAAGGCAATGCTATGCTGTATGTAGACGTTCACTCAGAGAGGATGCAGACTGATCCAGAGGAAAATGTGCTTCCTCCCCCCACTCAGTTCACACCCCAGCTGTGAGTCTGTCTGGGAGGATGACTGGAGCGGATGAGAGTGGATGTGGGAGAAAAGGAGGGAGCCACTTCTCCACTCTTTCCAATCCCCACTCTGTACTTCCTCTGGGTCTGCTGCCATTTGTCCAAGGTCCCAGCCACTCCTTTAGAGAATTAGAGATGCAGTGATGCCACCAGTCACTTCCCCGTTGTGGATTCCAGGACCTTTGACACAAATTGTTGGCCATTAAATTCCAGCTGCATTTATACAAGGCAGCATGACCTACTAGTGGGGAAGGATGGAGCAAATGACTCCTGATTTACTGTATCACCTCAAAAAGCGATGACTCGCGTGTCTAGGGTGCAATCCTTTCCAACTCCGTCACATACCCCCCCCCCCAAAAAAAAACCCCCAAAAAATTAGCTAGCCCTGTGCATGGCTGATGTGTCATTGCTTCTTGGCATTAGAAGAGAATGAGTTATGACATGTGTTAGTGAAGGTTCCAAAGGCAAGGTCATCCACTGCCACTCCCCTTGCTGACGCACAGTGAGAATCGGTGATGCAGGCAAAAAAATAGATGCATTTACGCAAAGGCATCAGACGCTAACACACAAACTAACAAGTGCACGCATTTAATCAAGCCTAATATACAGCCGTTTTTAGAGAACATAAAGGCCACGAGTAGGCCAATTTGTATATGCTTTCATAACTTGACAAATTTTCCCATTCAAAAGGCATATTTATAGCTTTCTGTTCTTTTCCCTTCCTTCTCATCTGTCTTCTATGGAATTCAGAGAGTCAGACACAGCTGGATCCCCTCTATTGCTGCTTGTCTCGGGTCTCTCTCCTGCCTCATCTAATGCTTTCTTTCCACTCGGCTCTTTGCCCAGACAGTGACACCTCCCTCCACACACACCCCCCTCCCAATGTCTTGGAGTGAAATATGCAGGTCTAAAAATATTCATCCACTTTATCCAAACAGCAAAAAAAAAAAAAATCCTGTTCTTGCGCCAGGAGTGGCAGGCCTTTTCCCCCAGGGCCTTTACTCTGATTCCTGAGAACAGAGACTCTGAGGTTGATGTCCAATCCTGCCAGGACAGAGAATGCATGTAATCTCTCTTGTCAGTGTGTCTCTCATGCCCGTCAGTTTAGATCCAAACATTTGAGTGTGGAACGTCGCGTTCATGAACAAACGTATCAGTCTGGATTTGCAGATGAACCTGCCGATGTCATGTTCTTTCCTAAAGCTTTTCTATAGTTTCAAATGCCATCTGCAAAACCAGGTATTTCATACTTAATTGTCATTGGGATGAATATTTTACTTCCCAGTAAAACGTTACATGTTAGTATGTTTTAAAATGATTTTGCTCTTGTTTGATCTTCACTGTTTATTAGTAACTGAGCTGCTTGGCATAAAGTCCCCAAAGCATTTGGATTAAACACCATGTCTCTTTTGCTAAAAGTCTCTCAGAACAAGCCTCCATTACCCGTACAAAGTGTGCAGCTTGTTGTTTTTTTTCGGTCATGGCAAAGATCGATTGTCTGTGAAAGGAATTGGGGTTGGGTAACAGCAGGTATGCTAGTGGCATTTGAGGAAACCTTTTCCCGTCACTGATGTTTAGTCTTCATATCACCTCCTTTGGAGTTGTTTAGCCTTGTAGTGGCGACTGCAAGGCTTCTACAAGGCTCAAGCCTGTGTCCTGGTGTCTAAAAGCCTACTGCACTGATTAGAAATATGTTCAACTTGAAATGTGCCTGTGCAACAGCTGAGAAAAAAAGGATTGATGTCCTGAAGTTAATGAGACTTAATCGGTGCAATAACCTTGTCTTTTGTTTTTTTCAGATATTCCCCGATCCCTCAGACTTCGACCGTTGCTGCAAGCTCAAAGATCGTCTTCCATCCATTGTGGTTGAGCCGACAGAGGGAGAGGTTGAAAGTGGGGAGCTTCGCTGGCCTCCAGAGGAGTTTCTTGTTAGTGAGGAGGAAGAGGATGACGAAGAAGAACAGGAGCAAGATAATGGCAATATCCCAAATGGACAGCCGACACAAAATTCTCAGCATTAGACGCTATGTTGCAGCAATCATGCTCTTGCCCCCCCCCTCCCTTTCCTTTTTCCCCCCTCTGATTCCAATGCACCTCTGCACTCCCAACAGACTCGACCGGCAGACGCACACAGTGTCTCATAACGCCATCTCGTTGCCCTTGACACCAAAGCATCCTTCCCACAAGCAATACACACAGGCAAAAGTCCTCCAGGACTGAAAACCTAACTAAACAGACTTTGTGGTTGGAAAAGAACGGACATGTTCCTCTATACACTTTCTTCTTGTCATGCCTACCACCATGTGTGTCTCGGCCCAGAATGGATGTCCCGTTGGACTGTGGCAGCTCAATGCTCCATGGGCTCTCTAAGGGGCTCTGTACCTGCAAAACGGCAGGCGTCACGACCCCAGAGACACTCTCATACAGAACTATTGTAATTGTGGGGGAGTCCGAACTATAGTACACACTGTCCATATGTGTTGAGTTTCTGGATTGATATATTAGCTATTGTGTTTGCCACCGCTGTCCATAGATTCGTCCATTTTCCAGGAAGTAAATGTTTTGTAATATTTGTTTTTAACAAGTGGGTGTTTTGTGTAAAATGTTATCTGGGATTCTCTCCTAACACCTTAACATCAGACTTTCACAGTTAAGAAAAAACTAAACAAACAAAAAAAGCTGACCTGGAATATTTTGAGAAGTGAGCAAAAGTTAGAAGAAAACTGACCAGTGTGTCCTGCATATGCTTTTGTGATATACCTGTTATGCAGTGCAGGCACCATCATGCTATGATCCTCTCTTCCTGTAAGCCTTTTTAAAAACGGGACATGGGAAATAGAAATACCAAGTAATAGGAAAGTTAAACATTGTATGGACAAAATGAAGGAAATGTAAATATGTATTCTCATTGAGATAACTCTTAAAAGTATTGTTAGTGCACTTATCCTCTTTGTATTTAGGGTTTGGTTATCTTTATAGAGTCTGAGAATAACTCAGTACACACCTGAACTGAAAGTCTTTGTTGGTCTTCCTGTTCTTTTTGTAAACAGCCATACTTTTGACACCGTGACGTTCAGGTGAGCACCGTATCGAAAACGTTCATGATAAGTAATACAATATCTAAAACTATTATTCTTGATTCACAATCCAGTGACTCCAAATCTTTGCCAAAAGCTGTAGGAGAGCTCTGATTTGCTCTCTTATAGTAATGTTTGTCTTATTTGTGCTGCAGTTGCAAAAGTTCTTTTGTTTGTCTTTAAAAAAAATCACATGTTTTGTGGGAAAGAATTAATTTCTATGTGCACGGTATGAAATGTCATTGTGCAAGTGTGACTGAACTGTTTTGTAATTTCTCATTCGAGTGGCATTAGGGCTGTGTATAGAACATCTTTTTCTCCTGTCACCTACTGGTCCCACATTGTTTTTGTAAAGCTCAGGGAGATTAGCCGCCATCTTTTGTGTGTGTGTATGCGTGTGTGAATGTCTGTGTATTTAGACCACTTTTCTCTGTTGCAATTACAGAGGCTGTAAATAAACATCGGAATTCGCTATCCAACTCTGACTTTGCTGTGACAATTGGCTATGAAGATTTACTGCCTTTTTATGGTACAAGAGGAAGCAAATGAATCTTTTACGGGCATTCTCTACCAGCACATCTTAAGAATTGTTTCCAAGAGACTTGTATGTTTACTTTCATGTTCCTTAATGTGAACCCCCTCTCCACCACCCTTCTTTTCCCCTCTCACTGTACCGGCAGTGGTTAGAGGAAAGCAGTGGTACTTCCTGCTCAGCACCGCTCACAATCTCTCTACAAATGCACATGCATGTATGTAAGACTAAAGTGTCAACTCAAGATGAGGCCACATGCTACTTCCTGTCAACAGCTTGCAATCAGCTTGACTACAATGTCATTCGGAGCTATGAACAGCTTTCACTTCAGTTCCAAAAAATAGAAAAGTTTTTATATATAACCAGCATTAAGTATGCAAGTTTAAACTAATATTTTAAAATCTTGTTATTGTAGACACATTGAGGATACGATAAGTCTAAAAGACTTGAAGCAAAACTTCAAGACTAAAATGTGGGTAAGTTCTAAAATCCTAATGAGGAACTGGGATTTGAAATGGAAACTTCTCAGGTGATTTGTTACTTAGTGTTGTATGTGTGACCCAGTAGGTCAACTTTGATTGCTTAGTACTAGGAATAGTGTATCAGTTGCTGTGCTAAGGCTTTTAAGGACAAGGGCCTGATAGATTGTCTAAGGAGGTCCTCTCAGGACCTTATGGTCACTTCCTAGAAGGGGAACAATGAACTGACGTTCTGTCCTGCTGTGTCCTTCCTGGAAAAAATGAAGCATAAAGATTTATAAATACCCCCCAGGCTGATAATATTGGTCAGCAGCAGAGTATGTGTATGGCTCAAAGAGCCAGTGACTAGTTCTGAATAAGCTAGAAATGGAATGTCTTTCCCTTTTACTGTTCCTTGATCTCAAAGGAAAATGTCATGAGATCATGGAGAGGAGTCCAAAAGTTGGAGGACAAACTGCATAGTTTAAGATTTAACTCGGTTACAATACCCTGAAAAATCTTCAAACTAATCCTATGGATGATGGTATCCCATGTGCAGATACATAACATAGCTTGACAGTTTTGTATTCTTTTCCTCTCTTACAATACTACAAGAAAGTAAACAGGTGTATTTCACACAATATCAAGCTATTTAAAGCTTGCAGTAGATAGTTACTTTTTGTTGTATGATTTGTGATTATAAGTCACTTGAAATTCATTACATGTACAGTAATCTTCCTTTATACCTCGTGTTTCTCTTATGAGATTCTTTCTCCTACCACTCTGTTGGTGGTCGGAAGTGATGGCATTCATTTTGCAAACGGTGGGATGAGTGTTCGGAGTTGTGTACTGACACAGGGGAACAGAGTTTGTCTCACACACCATTGTTGGTCTGCGACTCAGTATCTTTAAAAGTGTATGAGAGCGTGTGTGCCTGGATATGTATTAAAACTGTTGTCAGAGCTCTCTGGGTGAAGTCACTGATAGCTCTTCTAGCTCATTCTCGGAATTCTTTCCAATGGAAACAATCCCATCGTTGATCTCAGTGTGTCAGCAGAGTCTGACCTTCCAACCCCCCTCAATTCTCCCTGACTCCAAACTGTAGTCCACAGTAACACCATTTCACTTTAACTCCTGCACACATAAACCACACCAACCCCTTTCGTGTACCCATAACACAACCCCTTCCTCCCGAATCGGTTATGTCATGAGGAGAAAAATAGTGCTCATCTGATGAAGTCTTTCCACTCCCTCTCCTCATTTCACTCCTCTTGTGGTTGTTTTCTTGTTCCTTCTATTTTTTGCTCTCCCAGACATTTATACCATTTTGTTGTTTCAGCAACTTTCCCATACTTGGATGACAATAGAATTGACTGCATTCCCACAGTACAGGTTATGTAATAACAATTTTCGTCTTTAGAAACAATGTCCCTGTTCTTATGACCTTGCTATTTTAGTTACATGCTGTATAAACCACCAAGTTTTATTCTCTCTCTCTCTCTCTATGTGTGTGTGTGTGTGTGTGTGTGTGTGCGCGCGCATGCACAGACTTTGCTAACAGGCGCATGTGCTTGGAGACCATGTACAAACGTGTCTGTTATCATGTTTGCCGTGTGCACGTGGGGAAAGAATCTTTTCCCATGGTTCATCAAGTCTGAGAAGAAAGAAGAGGTCTCAGGTCAAGTTAAAAACTCTGATAGTTATTTATAACCTGTCTGGAGACAGCCCACCAAGGGTGGACACATATCTGGCCCTGTCAACAGCGGAAGAACCAAAGTATGATATGCTGAGAAGCAAACAACAACAAAGTGTTAATAAGAAGGAAAAACAGATGATTTTCAGGAGGTAGAGCATAAACAACAGCAGCATTATGGCCTGGGTAATCATTGGTTATTGTCTCTCTTGGTGGCCAATTTAAACAAGACTTGATGAGACTGCAGAAATGACTCCTGGGAACTTGCAGAGTGTCATGACGACCTCGTAAAATGTGACTCATGTACTTTCCAAATGACATTAATAGACAAAAAAATGTTCTGAGCCTGTAGACGTCAATGCGATTACTTGTATTGTTGTAACTGCTTCTTTCCCTAGATGCATTTGTTATTCAAAAACCCCACAGAGCCATGTGAACGCCAGTCAAGACCACAGGGCCATAAATTAGCGATTGCTATTCAAAACAAAGCCTTCACAACATCGCAGATAATCAGAGTCAAGCATTCTCCGTGCTGTGCCAGACTGCACTCTGTACCTGCATATCAATAGACGAGCCTTTGAAGACATAATGGAACTGCTGGACTCACATCTACATCACATATTTGGACAGATGAGTCTATGCACTGTTTAAGGGGGTGATGTAACATACATGTCTGTCTCATCCACAAGCTTTGAACGCTCCGATCAATATGCATCTGCCAGAATTGCCCTTGTACTGCAGTTTGTGGGTTAATGTGCTAAGGCTCAGCCTGTTCATTCCCAGCCTGTCATTGGTATACACTAAATAGCCTGCTTATGGCCCTGCCATTCCAATCCTTATTGTGCATAGACCAGGATGGAAAAACAGAGAAGGGATGAGATCAGGACATAGACGATGACAACAAACGAAGATTTAGATGCAAAGATTTAGAAGCAGTTACGAGCATGTGTTGTTACAGGTCAGGAGCTGAGACAATTTCAATAGGAAGTGAAGTGAAAGAAAGGAAGATTCAAGTTCTTTGACTTTTCCATCCATGACCACTCTTTGAACTGTCAGAAAAGCACAGGAGGTCAGTGAAGGCAGGAATGCATTTAAGAAAACAGACAAGAGGAGTTTCATTTTTCCAATAAAACCTCTTTAAAGTCCT
Source organism: Antennarius striatus (assembly GCF_040054535.1). Lineage (NCBI taxonomy): Eukaryota > Metazoa > Chordata > Actinopteri > Lophiiformes > Antennariidae > Antennarius > Antennarius striatus. The sequence goes on from NC_090792.1 coordinate 15,232,217, forward strand.
ATAAATAGACCACCATCTAAAATAAACCCAAACATAGTATATTATTCAACAGAAATAAGTCACCCTCTCTCCCACATGGATTACTGAAAGAAAAATGGTATGTCTTACATGAATTTATGCTTTCTTTCCCTACATTCATTTGTTAATTTGTTCCTGGCTTCAGTGCAAGAAAAGTTGAGTTTCACTTGGATTCTTTCCTATGTTGTTTCTGTCAACATATAGAGCTAAAGTTCACATCTTATAACATTTTCATGGATTAAAAATGGCTGTAAATCCATTAAAGTAAAGCTTAGATATATGAAATCTTAAAGGGAGCCTGATTACAGGGACCTGACAAAATTTCTTGAGCTAAATTGTGTCAGACAAGCATCATTAACCATGCAAATGTGCTTCTATTTAGAAGGTGAGTTGGCATGAAACCAAAGAAATGAAAGCTTGTTAAGAATTTTTTTTTTCCATTCTCTTCTGAAGTTATGCTTTGACCCTTGAGAAGTTTATACCGACAGAGCTATACAGTTCACTCCGTCTCTCAGATAGAGTGCATGCCATAGAGAGCAGGTCATGGAAAAGTCTTGAGTTTGACTAAGTGCACACTCTCTTTTACCCTGTCTGTCAGTCTGCCTGTACCTCACTCACCACACACACAGCAGCAGACATACACACAAGAGTACATGCTCGGAGACACTTGACCGATACACGCACACATGCATCACTAAATGCTGAGGTAATTTTTGTAACAGTGGAGCAACTCAAAACTGTGGATAAAAGAAACAAATGACACATGCAAGGATTTACACTACTTTAAAAGGCTATGCTGGGGGACCTGGGCTAAAGGTATATATCATCAATACAGTGCTTGAGATTTGAATGAGTTCTGACGTGGGGATTTAGTGGAAGAACACTCCAGCGTGACCTGTTCACAACCTCCCAGGTTGTAAGCAGAGCTCTAAAGAAAAGCGCCCAGGTATAGAAGCAAACATCCATATAATAGACATACCTGTCCTGTGGTGATCATATAGTGGCTTCATATGATCAAATATTTTTTATGCCATTGACCTGTTCTTTATTAATATGTATTAATGGGAGCCATATTAATAGTAATGATAATAATATTTTAATACTATGTTGTTTATGGGTGCTTTACAAAGAAAGGAACCCAAAAGCAGCAACAAGCAATGTAATATTTGACATAAACTTCTTCTTCTATAAACAATTACAGCAAAAAATAAAAAATAGACAGGAAGGAGTAAAAGAAGATCAAAACCTCCCTTTCTAAAAAAAACTGATACAAGCAAGAAATGCAAAAACCAAGTACGTAATCCCAAATTAATGAAAGACTGCACAGGGCATGATTCACATAAAAAATATGTTCACAAAGATGTGTTTGTAGAGGGAGGTTTTAGAGGTTTCTTGACCTAATTTCCTCAAGCATGTCATTCCAAATGTACGTTAGCTGAATAAAAAATAATGAATCACCCTTAATTTTGAGCATGGACTGATAAAAAGGCAAGAGGGCTTTGCCTTAGGATCCAAAACTATATGTTCCATTTCATGAAGAATCAAATGGTTGCTTTGAAAATAAACAGAAAAAATCTCACATCAACATCTCAGATTGAAATCTTTTGAGGAGTCGGTGCAGATCCATCCCTCCGTCAATTTGTCCGTTATCTATCTATCTATCTATCTATCTATCTATCTATCTATCTATCTATCTATCTATCTATCTACCTATCTGTGTCCTCATGGGAAGTCATGACAGATATACTGTCATTGCAAGTTGACAGTAATCTGTCAACATGCAATGTCATGTCAAAGATATGTGTACTGAATGGAAGGACTGGCCTTGAGGTAGAGGAAAATGATCATCAAATACAACAGCCTTCAGGTCAGACACACTCACACCTTCATCTCAAGATTAATTTCAGTCAAAAGGAATGCAAGGTCAAGAATATGACCCATTGTATGAGGAGATCGGCGCATCAACAAATTGAAGACCAAATAATCTGCTTCAAAAACAAACACGTTTTAAGATGTTTATGCTCCACTGTTTACTGAGAGAATGTCATTGTCTTGAGTTATCCTCTTCTGTAAAGAAGGGATTGTAGACTTTACGGTTCAGTATTGAGTGCAAGTTTTGTTCCTCATGTTGCGCCAAGAATTCCCCGGTACGTATTTGTGCTCGAGCTGTTTATTCCGCTTACAGTACTCGCCTAAACAGCGCCCCCTGTCGACGCATGGCCCTACGGGCAGGTGAGAGGTGATAAGTTGAGAGGTCGCGTTAGCACAACGGTAAGGCGGCTAGGATTAACTTTTGCTGCAGTCAGAGTAAGTAAATGCTCCCAAAAAAAAAAAAAAGAAAGATCTCCATTCTTCGTGGTTTGCTTGACGGACAGTTCGCGTTAAACAGTTTCAGTCAGATCAGAGGACCAGTAACGGAAATAATCATAAGTTTGGCTAGCTGGCTAACGTTAGCCGGCTGCTAGCTGTCGTGCTAATGTACCAACACAGTGTTCAGACATACTGGAGCTATCTCAACAAGCTCATCGAAGCCAAACTTTAAATCAGGAGGAAATCAGAAAATCGAGAAAAGTGAGTAACGTTTTCTGCACTTGCATCATAGTGATAATATTGATCTAGCTTTAGTGGTATGCTACACTTAGCTTGTTAAGCCAACATTCACCTTCTGACTGGTGGTGAGTGTAACATTAACCCGAAAGTAACGCGTCCTTGCAGGTATGAGATCATTTACTTTCACCTGGTTATAGTCTATTTCACGGTCACTAAAGAGCAAAAATTGTCATCATGTATAATAACACTAGTTTTACGATTCAGTGTAACTACTGATGCATTTAGCAATATGCTAACTGAAGGGATGAGTCACGTTATTTGCATACAGAATATGACAGGTTTTTTTTTCCGACAGAACCTGCTTATTTAACATTAACCTGTATAAACATGAACGCAGGTGAATCTGTGTTGCCTAAAGTCCTTTCGTCTTTGCACTACTCTGGCGTGATGGAAAATACAAGTTAAATACTGATGGGACATAATCCTCTAGTTCGGGTCCATTTCCTTCCCCACTGGTCTCAGGGTGCAGAGGGAAATACAACATAGCCATTTGTAAAGCAATGCAAACCTCCCAGTTGGTATACATTCTGTACACACCCTGAATAACTGGTCTGCATAGTTGACTGAAAATTATTTTAAGTTTTTATTTTATTTTATATGCTTATTATGATCCCCAAAGGGAAATAAGACAGCACACTCTAGTGTCTTTGTTATATTTATTTATTTATTTTTATTCACAATGATTTACATGCAACCATCAGTTATGCCTTTGGTAACCAGACTCTTTCAGTGCAATGGATGAAAAGGAAACAATAGTGAACAAAATGAAAACAAAATAATGCAACATGATTATACAGTTATTCAACCATATTTGATACATAAACTCTTTTTTTTTGTTTCCTTTAAAAAAATCCAGAATTTGTGTTAATCCTGGTGTGTGTGTGTGTGTGTGTGTGTGTGTGTGTGTGTGTGTGTGTGTGTGTGTGTGTGTGTGTGTGTGTGTGTGTGTGTGTGTGTGTGTTTTAACAGGAACCCGTGGAAATTCCATGATAAAACAATATCAGACTTCATACCAAACATATGAAAAGAATAAATAGCTATCTTGTTCTATGGAGCAAGATAAATAGTAAATAAAAATGGTAAAATGCTTATTGGTTGATAGGCTTTAACCCACTGAATGTATAGCATACTTTTTGTATATCCCACCTTTCTCTTTCTTGGTGATTTTCCTTTTGTGCTTGGCATTCATTGGCTCTGGCTAAGTAGTACTTCTCTTTTTGTAACACAATCCTTTCCTGTCTTTCAGTCGGAGTTCCATCAGAATTCATTTTCTGTCTCATTCCTGTTGTTCAGAGACTCTGCTCAAAAACATGAAAATAGTTATGACACTCTAAAATTATGTTAAGTGGGAAGTCCATGTATAGTTATTTCTTCTCCTAACATAGCAGATGCCTTACGCCATATTGTTCACGTGATTCCTTCTGGCAGATGTGCTGTGATTGGTTGTGGAGTTGGTGAAAGCGTGAGACATTTTTGTAAATGAGCTTATTCAAATATATAGGTGGGGAGATATAAAAATCAACATAGTGCTAAGTTTGGATGAAATGTAGGTAATTAAAACCACTAACGAAGAATTCAGAGTTACCTGTATGGAGAATGTTGTGCGTTGTCTGCTTTTAGGGATATTAATGTTAAAGCAATGTTCCTCAATGAATATTTGATATAAAATGTGTCATGTCCCAAATGTGCAGCCACAGCTGAGGAACAACATGCTTATTTAAGACTTAAATGCCCACATTCCCATTTACTTATTTCATTTCTTAGCTGCATTTGCTTTTTTTTAAGTATATCTGAAAAATTTGGTATTTTCCAGATGGGTCCAATAACCTGCCACTGGTTGGGTTTTTTTTGTGAAGTCATTGTTGTCGTCATTGTGGTATTTGTGCTGAGCAAGACTGTTTTTCTCACCTCTCTCATGCCTCACATTTTCCATTGTTATAACCAGTAACACCGAAACCCTAATTGCCTGCGTAATCACTCATGCGAACACCCTTCCATTTATTAAACGCACCTTCAGCCTCTTTGAATGCTCAATTGAGACTTGCTGCGTCATATTGCGGCAGAGGGTGTCGATGAGGGCAGGACTGTGTGTGTGTGTGTGTGTGTGTGTGTGTGTGTGTGTGTGTGTGTGTGTGTGTGTGGCATATTCAGCAAGTCAAATGTTTGTGAACTCATAACAGTAATTGAGGTGGAAAGGTGATCACCACTGCTGATATAGGGGAAGAAAACACTTGCTGGAGGATGAAATCGTGTGTGTGTGTGTGTGTGTGTGTGTGTGTGTGTGTGTGTGTAGCATCACTTCAGACTCCTTGCTCAACCAAAATCAGGACCTCATCAAATTAGGACTCCTTGTGTTTCCCCTTTTAACCTCTACCTCATGAGACTTCCTAGTTATTAATTTTTTTCAAGTGCTGGGTTTAAGATTAGTGATTCTTATAATTTGAGAGTAAGTTAAAAAAAAAATCTTGCCTTCTGAAGAGTTTCAAAACATGTTTTCAACTTTTCAGCACTGCTGTTGGTTCTTCTAAAAAAACACATTATTTTTCTTGTTTATTATCAATTTTCTGGGGGAATAAAAGCTATGAAACACATTCTAACACAAATATCTGGCCTGGTTTGGATTTCCTTGGTTTTATACTATCAAAGTGCAAATCCTGTATACAAACACACAGTATTGAAAACTTTTATGACAACCTCTGTAATATCAAAGTTGAATGATGTCGAAATGAAATTCCCAGCATCGTTTCAAAGGAAAACACTGTCAGAGGTGATCTTCACCTGCAGTTGATATTATTTTTAAGAACATAATATATTTGTGCTGACTTTACATTCATTACATAGCTTTGAAACCACAGCCAGATTTGATTTAGTGACTATGCACCCACAATCTGTTAGTCACAGTCGGAAAGGTTCCCCTATTTACATTCCAATTTAGGAATGTCTCCCCTTGATTTTCCACTGTTTGTGGGAAAATATGCCAGGAAGAACGGAACACCTCTCTGCAATAGATTAGACTGTCCATAATCCCATCAGCTCCATGTTTCAGAGTTTCTCCACTTCAGCTGTCTGAAATAAATCCCTTATATGTCATAATTGTTTATCTCCTTTCTTCATACAGCTTCAGCTCATGCTTACAATGCCAAAGACGTTTTTAATTTGTTTATCTATGACTTACATCCCGCCTAATCTAATCTGTTTCTTCCATCTCTCTGCAGATGTCTGTATCCGTGCGGGGCCTGTACTTTGTGGTGACCCTGTTTTTGGGCAGCTTTTTTGGAAGTATCTTCATGCTGGGTCCAATTCTGCCTCTCATGCTGCTGTCTCCTGCTTGGTATCGCTGGATCACCGATCGGATCGTTGCCACTTGGCTCACCTTACCTGTGGTGTGTAACCAGTTTAGCCTTTACTTCTGTGCATGGCAGATGGTCTCAGGTTACCTGAGTTTTACTCAGTCATGATAACTCGGATCACCTCGGCCTTATAAGGTTTTTACCGTCAGATTAAACAGAATCTTACATCTGTTGATCAATTGAAGTGACTGCATTATTTATTAATGTTCCTCTCACTCATGTCCTTTGAATTGATCTTACCACTCCTTATGTTCCTAGCCCCTCCTCCTTCATCCTGTGTCCTTTTTAAATAATTCTTGTTCTCTTTTTCCCCTTAAACATTTCCCTCTCTCTGTTCACATCTTTCTCCCTGCCCTTTTCCATCCTCTGATACCTTATTATTTATTCACCCCCCCCCCCTCTTCCTTGGCCTTCCTCTGTAGTCCTTGTTGGAGCTGGTATTTGGCGTGAAGGTTGTGATAACGGGTGATGGCTTTATTCCGGGGGAGCGAAGTGTCATCATTATGAACCACCGTACCCGTCTGGACTGGATGTTTCTTTGGTGTTGCCTACTCAGGTACAGCTATCTTCGTCTGGAGAAGATCTGTCTGAAGGCTGCTTTGAAGGCTGTACCCGGCTTTGGTGGGTATAGAATGGGCTCCCAGGCTTTTTCTGTACACGCAAATGCATAAATTTGCCCTCTAATAATGTATTAATAAAGCTTAATCAACTGTGATGTAAATTGATAGAAATGGGTTCAACAAAATATTTACAAACCCCACTCTTAGTATTATGCAACACAGTCCAGCACCTCAAGCTAAAGCCTTCGAAATAAGTGTAACGTTGAATCTGCATGCCCTGTAAAGTAATCTGTTACACGTGTAAAGACACTGCATATGTTGCGCAGGCTGGGCAATGCAGGTGGCCTGCTTCGTCTTTATTCAGCGCCGTTGGACAGAGGACAAGAGGCACATGGAGAACATGCTGGACTACTTTTGCGACATCAGAGAACCCCTGCAGCTGCTGCTGTTCCCCGAAGGCACAGATCTCACTGGTGAGAAGCGAACAAGGCCACATCCATCTATCTATTCATGCAAACCAGTTGCCCACATCTCCGATGCGGGTCACAGAACACGCTGCCCACCGACCGTTTTTCCAGAGTCCGTCTTCCACCTGTCTTACATCTTAACATTAATACTGTTACGCAAGCAGAAATTCCATGCAGTAAAGCATAGCCCAATATGTCAGTTCACACCCCGTGTAGTCATTTCTGTGGGTATGCTCTGATGCTTCTATCCAACCAACGGCGACGCTCGTTTCTAAAGCCCTCTCAGATCACCATTAAGCTTTTCAAAGTCCGAGTAACTTTACTGGGGGAAGCTTAACTTCTCTTTACATACCATGATGTCATGAGGGGGGTCCAGTGATCTTGTATCCTAATTGGCTACCAGATTTGTGGCCTTAAAAGATTGTTTCACTCTTGCCGTTGGGTTTGATCCTTTGCATGTGCACATATGTGTGCGTGTAAGCCTCTAAAACCCCACGGCTTTATTTGACACGAGAAACAAGGGGATGTAAACAATGTCCTCTGAAGTTGTCCCGTTCTCTACTCTCGTCATACTTATTCCGGAGACACACAGACTTCCATCTAGAGGATCAGCACCAGGGTGTTTAAACCCATCTAAACTTTTCATGACCCCTTTGAAGCGTGTGTGAGTTAAATGAACGATTGTGTAAGAATGACAGGTCACACCAGAGGCCTGACGAAACAAGTTCTGTCCAGAGTCCTTTTGTCCTACGAGGAAGCCTCAGCTGCTCCTTACATAATATGACTAATGAGTCATCTTATAGTTTACATGTTCCTGTAAAAAGTTCCTGAGGAATGTTTCCTTAATACCAACTCATCTTTTCTGTGTTTATGTCCAAATCCGTAATGTATTTTGTTTACATCCCACGACTAATCTTGTTATTGTTTAACCTGTATTTTTAGAATAGTATACCTATCTAGTACCTATACCTATGTTTGGATTTTTGTATCTATTATCAATTAAGTTCTAAAATACCTTTTGAATAGGACACCATATGCACAACCCCAGACTAATGTTTAACTCTGGTTGTACCAGTTAGGAGTAACATTTTCATTTGTCCTTAAATGGAACACCAAATATGTCTTCATCGATTTCCATACTCTTTTTTTTTATTTTTATTTTTTTTATCTTTGCTTCATGTTCATCTGATAATGGATCACTTCTTACGGTATTCTAAGACACGATGGGATGGGTTAGGGTTAATCAGAGAGGTGGAATAGATTCTGTGGGATTTGGATGAAAAAAATAATTAGCGGCATCATGAAGAGAACTACGTTTTTAACCCTTCTTGCGTGTGCGCTCTTACAATGAAGGGATTTGTTCGCGTGTTGCAGTCACACGTGTGCACTCTCCTAGATGTGCATTACACGTGTAATAATCCATGTATATCATGATATGTGTTCAAAGGTACATGTCTGTACTTGTGGTTTGGTTTCATTTGGTTTTAGATGCATATGTGGCCCAAACAGTTGCATTCTTGAGCCTGTGTGTTACATCCAACATTCTTGCATAGTTGTTATACATACAGAACATATGTGCACATGGCTAATAGACACAGTTATGACATGATTGCTGTGTTTTTGTGTTTTGTCCAGAAAATACAAGAGCAAAGAGCGATGATTTTGCTGCACAGAACAAGCTGCCGAAATTTGAGTATGTGCTTCATCCCCGCACCACCGGATTCACCTTCATCGTGGACAGACTAAGAAAAGGTCAGGCATGATCCGCATCAGCTGTTTCTGAACACATGAAACATCGACATCAAACATGAGGATGATCCTCGCGTAATGTTGTTGGTAGATGGCGGGCAACAGCAGATGTGCTGTGCGTGTGCTTCTTTGGCCACAGGGAAAATAACGTGTTACACAAAGTCTGGCGTCATGATGGAAATATTTTATCACCAAAACTATGGAAAATGGCATGCTGTCATGATAATTATAGTTTACCCACTGACATTTCTGTATGAGGGATCATACCTGTTATTTTTGCAAAACCTATTCTTCACTCGACAGCCAACCATTACAACACCACTGAGAATCTCATATTTCCCTGTAAGCTAATTCTGGCAGTGCGCCAGAGTTCTTAAATACCACCTCTGGCCCTGTAGTCGAGTCCCCCCCCCACACACACACACACACACACCAACTTCGGGTGCCGAGCATGGCACTGACTATAAGCAGGCTTTATGAATCAGCGTGATGTCATCAGACTGAGCTAATTCTCCTCTCCCTCCCGGTGCACCGCTGATTGGCGCGCTTGTTCTTTAACTAAATCCACCGTGCCCCTCTTGGATCTATTTTTACAGTGGTGGGGCCGAGCCCTACAGGAGCAGATGCTGGCAGGTGTCGTCTTGTCCGCTTGATAATTAATTCAGCTTTATATGTGTGTGTTGTAATAACGCTGCAGATAGGTAACGATGGCGCACAGCTCGTGGCAGTTTTGAAGGCAGAGAGGGGATGAAGCTCTAAGCTGTTGAATAATTAGAGGCACACATGTAATGGAGTTAGGAGCTGGGATTGTGAAGGGTGCATAACAAAAGTTCAAATAACCAGTGTGGATCTGGAAATGGGATCACACAAAATCTCCCTTTAGCGCCATAAAACTGCTTTATTTTACAGTAATTAAAAAGTCAAGTCACCAATCATCCAAAACATAAAAATAACAGTTTAATGTTGTAGCTGGTACCTGAACATTTTTGGAAAGTGGTGATGAATACCAGGAGCTTTGTTGTGAAGTGATTTTCAATGTTATTCACTTCGCCTGACAGTGGTTGTAAGGATTTCAGTGATCAGTGTACTCAACTTCAACAGTATTATTGTTCTTTTGATTACGTTGATGTTATCTCCCTTTTCCCTAGGAGACAACTTGGATGCGATCCATGATATTACCGTGGCGTACCCAAAGAACATCCCTCAGACCGAACGCCACCTCATCCTGGGACTATTCCCTCGTGAAATTCACTTCCATGTCCGCCGCTATCCAGTGGCTTCACTCCCGTCCTCAACCTCCGAACTGGAGTCTTGGTGTCGAGACCGCTGGGCAGAGAAGGAGGTCCGTCTGCGGGACTTCTACTCCAGCCAGCCCCGGGCGTTTGACAGAGATGGCGTTGAGCGCGTGCCGCCTTGTAAGACGGAGCTGAGAGTGTCGCTGATTAAAGGCGCCTCATTGCTGTACTGGAGCAGTTTCATTGCTCTGTGCTTCACCGGCCTGTGGCTGTCGACTCCTTTGAGACTCTACTTCCTTATCATGGTTGGAGTTTATATGGCTCAGCAGAAGTTGATTGGTGGTTTGGAGCTGCTGGAATTGTCTTGCCATCGATACTGGAAATCCGTGGCTGCTGACATGGGCGAGAAGAATAAGATCCCAGATGGAAAAATGCAGTGAGAATGTAGTCAATGTTGAATCGCCAGTGTCTTGTTTGAACCCGTAGTCAGTGGGGACATCGAGAACTCGACGGAGAGATGACGTCCATTTAGAGGGCTAAAGGATTCCTTTGAGGGACCTGATGCTTCACCACTCAGAGGAGGAAGGAGCTGACCTCCTAATGGTATGGCCTCAGTGTAGAGCGCTTTTCTTTATGTTGAAGAGGTAAAAGATGAATGTTTTGGGAAATTCATCACACATTGTGTCACTTTGCTAAATGTTTGTCTCCATATGTAATCGCTGTTGGTTCATTTTTGTTGGTTCTGTTTTTGTAGGGTTGTTTGGTGAGAACTATGTTGTGGGCGTGTCATAAAACAATACTGCTGGTGTGTTCCTGTATGTGCTGCCCTTGTTTTTTCTTTATCATAACACGGAGCGGAGCCATAGTACAGTCCATCTGTACGTAAGATGATTTGACTCCAATGTTCAAATCAGCACTCTAACCAATTGTAAGGAGCCATAAGGATTGATATAATTCATAGAATTATATGTGAAGCATTGTTTACTATTATTAGGTTATTACACTTTTATACAAAATGGGGTTTGAGCCTCTCCCAGTTCGTCCTTGTAGATGACGTCTTGTTTCCTGAAATAGCTTTTGCACATTTGAGCCAAATTTGTGACTGGAGGCACAATTTTAGAAAGTAACTAAACAGACTATAATATGTCTTGCACCATCAAATACTGGCAAGGTAGAACTTGATTATCAACACTTGATTATCAAGTCAATCATCTTATGTGTAAGATGAGTTTTATGCCCATTCTGGGAATGAAGGGATGTATTCATTCTGGATGTGGGTGGTGATGTGGTGGAAGAATGTCCTGTTGGGACAACATCACCCCTCAATGGTGCAGGGTGGCACAGAGAACCAGACATGGAGTGGAAAACTGGCCCTGAACACAACCTTAATCCAAAAATGCCCCGTGATGCCCACCTCTGTCTATGTCCTCTCCGGAGGAATGGCATTGATGTGCCTGCTGAACTCAATTAGCAAATGACAGTTGAGGAAGCTGTTTGAGGTGTGCCAAAAAAGGACAGAAATTGAAACTTCAACCCCTTTTTGTGAGACCAAACCAGATATGTTTTCATTTTTTGCTCCTTTCTACTACTCATTTTACAATCACTTGTTGATGCTGGACCTCTAAGTTGCAGTCCTCAGGTAAATACAGTGGACACCGCTGGAGCCAGACGCTTAAAGGAAGAAATGTACAGTATATCTAAATAAATGTACTATATCCACTCAAATCATGTTTCCAGTGTTGTTCTTTTGAGTTTAATGACAACCGTTGATAGATTTTGTCTTCTGATACTGCTTTTCAACGTGATGGTTTGGCATAATAGTGCAGATCATTTGATTGACGTCAATTTAAACTATTCGACATGGCTGACAAATTTAATCTATAACCATATTTACTATAATTAACTATAACCATGTTTTGAAAGACTCAACAAGACATTGAGTGGTCATGTAGCATTGCATTTTGAGTATATGCACACACAAACACACACTCACACATTCTATGATAACCAAAAAGGTCAGGAGCTTGAAGGTGAAGAGCTGTCACCATAGTAACTAATGTTGACTCTCCTGTCTCTTAGCAACAGGATTTAGAGTGATGTCAATGGAAAACAAGCCGTTTTCTCCTGCTGACAGAATGATGTCACCCCTTTGTGTTTGAGAGGAGAAGTTTATTTCTATATATCTCCTCTGTTTGGGGGGGGGGGGGTGACATCCCATAGACAAACAAAAGTACAAGGATTAACTAAAATAAGCGTCTGAGGTGATGAGTCATGGGCCAATTAATGGTGCAAATGTGCTACTGGTTCTTTTATTTTGTCTGCCCGCCTTGTCATCATCTGACTATAACTACAGACTTTCTCTGATAAATTTGACAGTGGGTGGAAGGGAAGTGGATGACACGTAAAGATATCATCTTAAATGTGATATGGGAGAACAGCGGTATTGGTTTTCCGATTAAATGTGGCCCTAAACGACTCATTGAATGGATGCACAGGATTTCTCAGTCGTGACAGTTTGAGGGTCACGTCATAGGAGACTAAATGTCCCAAATCCTGTCCAAGAGCACACTTGGAAGTAGATGATTGCTTTCTTCAATTATCATGATTGTGTCACATGCACCTTTGATTGATCCTGCTGCATGCAGACGAATAAGATCAACAAGGCATTGTTTTTATCCTTATCTGGCCCATTGACTGTTTCAATAAAGACAGCAGATAATCCAGCGGAGACACAGTCGGGCTCCCTACAAATTATTAAGTAGGCCAGTGAGCTTTGTAGGGCTGGAGCATCTTTTTGCAACTAGTTATGTTTTTGCATTTAAATGACTATAGATACGGTCATGAAAACATCAGTCTGCTCAATCCACTAATGCTTTAGATCTATCAAAAAAATAAAATAAAAATGCAACTGCAATGGATACAAAAATAAACATGACTAGACCCTTTTTTTCTGCCCTTTAAAATTTGTGTGAGTTACGATTAGTGCTGCATGCTCAGTCCAGGTTGTCTCCGGGAGTGACTGAAGGAAAGCTGATCTGCTGCTTGATCTGCCACTGTGCCATACTGTAGACACACTAACAAAGAACAGGATCGGAACTATAAATAACCCAGCACTGCAATATTAGTGGGTGGATATGGAGTGAATCGTCACTGCCTATTTATAAACCAATGCAGTCAAAATGTCTTCATAGTAGGTTATTACATAAATGAGATTAGAATTTGTTTGAATACCAACATATGTAGCATATATATTTGCTTTTTCCACAAATCATTTAATATGTGCCTGTGTAAAAAAATTCTCCATTAAACTGCACATAATCCCTCAGATTTAACTGATGTCTTTCCTGCAAAATAATCTCTCTGAAATCAAATTCCAGACTGCAGTGAAGCGCCACAGAACCTTTAGGCTGGCTAACGTCAGAGGAAAGCAAGAGAATCAGTGTCGTGCATCGAAGGAAAAGCATCTTCAGAGAGCTGCCTGTTCATCAGAATACTGCTGCCACCTTGGGGACTACAAGTTTTGTTTCACCTATAATGATCTCCTCTGAATTCCCTTTCTGGACAATATAAAAATGCTGGATTTTGAATCCATGTATGTTGATTATTTACAAATTTCTCCTTGCAGTCAGTTTCAAGCCAAAATATTTTAACACAGAAAAGGAAACATAAAAAGTTAACCAAGCAAGACCATATTTATTTAGAAATCACATCAGCGAAAAACCTTGCTATTGTCATACAAGAAATAATTTTTCCAGACCAATCAATATCAATACATAATGAGATGAAAGTAAATAAAATCAGAATCATATAAAATAAAACAAATAAAAGAAATGACGCGTCAATAAAATGGTCAAAGCAAACATCAAAATATTATTCTGCAAAATACTCTCATCGCCACTGGCTGTCCTCTGCACAGACTTGTACTGTAGGTTTGAATCGTTCCAGTTCCCCCCTGAAGCTTTTACATTTGACTGCGATTTTTGCAGGAATGGGTTTCGTGATCCTGCATGACTGTTTAAAGGTGTCTCCAGTGGGGCCTGGAAAAGTGTAGTATGAGATGGCACAATGCCACACTAGGGCCATGATGCTGAGCTATAACACACTCCAAAGAGAACCTCAAAGGTGATGAAATAATTTGAAAATTTGACATCTTGGTCAAAATCGTCATACGATACTGACAATGGAAAAAATGGAGGCTCTGTCTGAAAAGACAAAGGCTCAGCTTTGAAGTCTAATACTTCATTAAAGCTTGTTTGGCCTTATGTTGTAAGAAACAAGTCATCTAAGTAAAAAATGGGCCTTAAGTGCCCTTGGATTATGAATAAAGTATGGGTCACCAAGTAGGAGATGGAATTTCCAGTAAGTTGTCTTTAAATAAAATTACTCATAATTAACTTAATTAATTAACATACTTTGAGGGAAGTTTCCAGCATTGTTATGCATTTGCCCAAAGCTTTTCTTCTTCAACTTGTTTTCATGACCCATCCTTTCATAATCCTGTCCTAAAGCCGGCAGACAGCCAGTGAATATTCCTCCACCCTAGACACCCCCTGCCCCCTCACGAGTGGAAGACAATGCTCTTCATAAGTCAACAAAGGTGTGTTGCTTCTCACACGGCACATTAGATGGAAAGTGGTGGAAACGAATTGAACAGTAACATCAATTGTATCATTGACTATTGTTCAGATCACTTCCACACTATCAACTACAATGACTGGACAAAAAAGCCACTTGGCTTACATTCCTAAACTGTTTAAATCCAAATAAATACACAAAATTTGAGCCAGATCTAAATAAAACCTGCATCATGGTCAAAACACAATGGATATTTAAATATGACATCAATCTGTGCAGTACTTATAGCAAAATTTGGATGACAACATAAATTTGAAACACTATTACATTCAATACACTCCAAACTAATAAAAAGGATATTGACATAACAGCCCTCCTGTTCTTAATGGCATTTACTGCTCATCAGTGGGGAAAAAAACACATTAGGACAAAGTTGACAACACAATGGCACAAGCTGTTTTAAACCAACATGTAGAGTGACGCTCTTGCAGTGTAACGTGGATTTGTTACTTTGCTCATGTCTGGATGAACTCAGTCAGCTCTACTTCAACCATTTATCTAGATAAAAAACAACAACCAGGTGGTTTTTGTCACGACTGTGTATTACCAAGTACATGTACCATATTAAAAGTGTAGAGCAAGCTTTGCGCACAGCTGGTGAACTTTGTGGCCATACATGAGCACTGATGTAAGTGAAGTTACAACTTCCTGTCTGTCTGTCTCCCCTGTTTATGGGCTGGTGCCGTTAATCAGGAAGTATTTCAAGAAAGCCTATTCAGCAAGATTAAAACCAACAAACCAATCTTGTAATCAGCAGCGGTCATTGGTCCGAGACAAGGAAGAGGTGTGAAGGGGCAAAGCTTAAACTTCACTGACTGTTGTCTGTAGGTGGTGGTAGTGTGCAGTGCAGAGGCAAGTGGATAAGGGAGAGGAGTCAATCAAATTTTAGGGGCTCAAGAGTTATCTGAGGGGACATGCTCCTCAAAACCCTCACTCTCCCTAACCAATGCCCTCTCCAGGATGACACGTCCCTCCTTGTACCGCTGACTGTCCTCGGTGGCAAACTCATAGATCCAGCCAAGCTTGCTGTTGCAGTTCTTGCAGCTGACATCTCTTACCATGTGTCTTCCAGTGAGCATCACTCTGTCCTGCACCTCACTATACTGGAGATTCACCACCTGGGGGTTGAGACACAGGCATGCACACACATTTTGATGAAGGACAATAGGCACTTAATATGTGTGCCTTGCTTATCAGTGTGTGTGATAGGTAATCACATTACTCATTGTCTCTGTACCTTATTGAAGAGGAAAGCTCTGCCTGTGGCCCCTGTGAAGCGCGTTGAGATAAGCTCTGATCTATTGGTCAGGATGGTGTCACAGTTGGCACAGGAAAAGAGGCGCGTTCCACCAATATGGTCCAAGAAAATGCGCCCCATTGTTAATTTGTAGGTGTGATTGAACTAAGGCTAAAACAAAGGAAAAAGACAAAGACTATTACACTTTAGAAAGTTAAATAAAAATGTAAAGACAACTGAAGTCTTAACATAATATACATGAAAATGGCAGCTACCTCAAAGACTTTTTTGGACAAAGGTGAAATAAATTAAAGTGACACTGTTATGGTTTCCATACATCCAATCTAATAAAGTAATTGAACTTTCGTTTCTCAAAAAACGTTTTAATATGGTGTGTGTGTGTGTGTGTGTGTGTGTGTGTGTGTGTGTGTGTGTGTGTGTGTGTGTGTGTGTGTGTGTGTGTTGTAAAGAGAGTGGGTTGTTCAAGATCTTGATTAGAAACAAAGCAGGGATGATCCGTCTATCATGTTGGACGAACTTGCTCAAGACATGTACAACAGAAACTAATTGAATATCCAGTAACAACGATAAAATACAGATTGTAAGTCCTAATTGGCGACTACACACCTAACGTATGGAAATGAAACACATTTACTGATGTCAAACGTGATGTTGAACATTTTGGTTGATTGTTCTCGTAACCATTAACTGGCGAATTGCTGCTAGCGTTAAGTTAGCCGTCCAGCTAACAGCAAAAACGAACACAAGATGGGAACAAGTTAAATAACAAAAGTCATATTTCCTATGAGATCCGAATGATTTAATACATTAACGGTTATTTTCGGTTGTAAAAAGTGTTTCACTAGCGATGTCAACGATATTAGCTATAGGTTATACGTACATCTGTTGTTTTCTCCGTCGTCGTCCTGGCTTTGTTGTTCTTTTTCAGCTGTTCTGTTCCTGTCTGCGCTGTGCTCTGAACTAGTATCAACATCCGGTCATGACGTCATCACACAGACTGAAGCAGTCGCTGTTCTGTCTCCCACTATTGCTGTAATATCCCGCCCTAATGTCCCCCTGATTTGCTAACGTTCATGGCCAATCACCACCCACATGTTAAAATACAACCAATCCAGCAAGCAAGTGTTACAACTATAAACCAATCAGAGACAGAGTAGGGCGGGCCATGTCTTTTCAGAGTAATTTCGTAATTTAGGATCTGCCGCAAGAGTGCTCCACAAGGTGTCAGCAAAGCACTAACCTGCACAAGACAAAGCGAAAGATTTATAAAAAAAAATTTTAAGACAAGACAAGAAAGAAAGACAAGACAAGGCACAGCGAAAATAAACGCTTACACGAATGGATGACCGAAAAAAAAAATCAATCTCACAGAGACAAACACACCCTTTTGTTACCTGCAGAGTTGCTTCGGTACTAGTGACTTATAAAAAAAAACAACCCACTATTTGCCCCCATATTTAACAATTATTCTTATTTAACCAGTAGGAAAAACAAGACTCACTTAAAAAAAAAAAACCGTTTTATTAAAAAAACATTTCATACAATCTGTATTTAGTGTTTTCCCATCAATCTATGTATGTATGTATGTATGTATGTATGTATGTATGTATGTATGTATGTATGTATGTATGTATGTATGTATGTATGTATGTATGTATGTATGTATGTATGTATGTATGTATGTACGTACGTATGTATGTATGTATGTACTGTATGTACTGTATGTACTGTATGTATGTATGTATCTGTCTATCTATCTATCTATCTATCTATCTATCTATCTATCTATCTATCTATCTATCTATCTATCTATCTATCTATCTATCTATCTATCTATCTATCTATCTATCTATCTATCTATCTATCTATCTATCTATCTATCTATCTATCTATCATCATCATCATCTGCACTTTTAATATTCAAATAATATGGAGATGAATATCATAAAGACGTCAAAATGTCAAATTCCAAAAACAATACACTGTACAGTCTCTCAGTGAGGTATTGAGCATTCAGAAAGAGTGATACAATTATTTATTTCAATTCCACATATCACGTCATAAACTGCAAACTTTTTCTGCTGCTTGGTGAAAATCTGATAACTCTACCACATCAAGATAACTGTCTTTGACTCCAAAGGTCATGTTATCTGCCAAGTCAATCTCAGGACAAACTCGTAAAAGTATGTATCTTATCATATCTTAACACATCCCCAAAACTGAACCTTCAGTACTGGTTGTGAACATCAAATTACTGTGAATATAATCTTGATGAAAAAACATGCAACCCCTGGAAATCTTAAGAACCATCACTGCTGACAGTGTGTTTTATTAATGGACACTCAGTAATAAAGATTGTAAGGTAAGACAAACATTTGAAAAATTACATGTCTCCAAAACATTGAAGCAAATGTTTCTTTTTATTGATGCTGCCTGCTGACTCTACTGAAAAAGTGTGTTATTTATGTCTGGCTGAAAGTCAGCATATCACTGCCAGACAAGTACACATCATTAATTTAACAAAAAAAAACAATAAAATTGCCCACCAAGTATTATCTGAATGGGTTCTTTTGCATGTGGTGATTCAAATAATGAGAGAATACTTTCCTAATTCACGTCAGTTGTTATTATGCCATGTTCCAGTGGTTAATTGTAGACCATTCAACTTATTCCTTTGCACTGATGTACCAAAACACCTGCAATTTGCTTAAACGATAGAAAAATTATTTCATCTTGTCTGAGTGACAAACATATTTTCCACAGATTTCTTCTTTTTTTTAGTCTTATTTCTCACTAAATTAGTCACGGTGAATGAGGGAAGTTGTATTTATGATGTATGTTTATATGAAATTATAACTATCTCAATAGGACAGCTGTAGCTCTATGGTTGTTTGAGGTTTTACACCCAAATGATTTTTATTATGAATCAGAAATGTGTTCATTTTACTGGAAAATCACTCTGGTTACTATCACTGAGTCCACAAACTCTGTCCTGATCCTTCTAAAGATGGACGAGCTTTAGGAGATGTCATTGAGACCAAAACATAAACAAACAAAAACTCTCTGTAATACCTTAAATAAATTTAAGAATAAAATTGAAAAACTGAAAATTGAGAGATTATACAGCCTCTTACTAATATACAGTATATTTACATTTTTTATAGTCTTTCTATACAGTTTTTTGATATATTTCTCTTCTGTCAAAATGTATTTTTTTTAATAAACAATTACTGATTTCTAAACCTTAATTGTATGCTATGAATTTTTTTTGACATGGTGATCATATACTGTGATGGCCACTATAAACATAATCTGATAATTTGTCATTACAGTCTGTAATACAAACAGAGGATATCCTGTAGATTACTTTAAGTGTATGTCGCGCAGATACCCTTCAACAACGAGAACGCTGAGACAGAGAGGATGATTTCTAGTTTGGTTGCCTGCCATTGATTTAAACTGATTAGAGATATGATTTGACTGGAAATGAAAGAGGAATAGCATTTTTTTTTTGTCCATCAGAAGTGGTAATCCTCTTCTCTTTCCTTCCTGGGAACTCTTTTTTTCTCCGCCTGTTTGTCAGTGCAGGGTACTTTTACAATCAGTGAAAGCTTACAGTCATTCTTTGTCTGAGGTTGAAGGGAAAAGAGGAGTGTATTACACAAACCCCTCAGTGTGGAAGGCGCTCAGTATCTCACCACATCATGGCTAGAGCTGCACTCCTGTTTCTGGCAGCTTATGTTGCATCCTGCGCTCAGTGTACAGGTAAACTACAGGATATTTCACAATTTTTTTTATACGGATTTATTTCTTACCGTTTTATACCTTTAAGTGCAATCGCCAAGTTGTATAAAGAGATTATAATGAATCAATAACTGCCAGTGTGTTTTTATTTAGAATTAATATACACCATAGATGTATTGTGTTTTTATTTGGCAAAATATGACTAAAAGTTCTAATTATCTGTGTAACCAAGTGTGTTTAAGAATAAAGAAGTTGTTGACAACATCCCTGTTAGTTATACTGTATATGCAGCACATGTTCAATCCGCACACATGGGTTTGGAATGCAATTATAACAAGAGTAGACTGCACACATTTGTCACCCAGAGTGATTAGTTATATTCAGTAATATTGATCACTGTCTTCATGCATGAACATTGTAGGATAATTATGAAAAAAATTAAGGCATCATCTTTGGAGAAAATGTTCTGACTCAACAAAAGGAAAACTTATATGAAGATTATTTTAAGAGAAAATAGTGAGAATAATGTTGAAGGTTTTTTTTTCTGACATGTGTAGTTTTCCTTTGTTTTTGTTTTAATTTTTTTAAAATTTAGACACCATCAGTGCTGATGTACGAAAAAAAGGCCAGTCAACAGACACATCAGAAGTGGTACTGCAGGCCAATTTTGACTAAATTCATTAAAATGTAATTTTATAATATTCTTTATGTACTGTTATAAATACTGATGATATATGAATGTTTTTGGTACAGGCAGAAAATTACATGCCAATACTCTGCTCACCAGTCCACACCACCTTACCGTTGACCTCTTCAGGTATACTGCACTGTATACTGTAAATGTCATCAACAAAAAAATTTATCTAATTGCCAGTTCAAATGATTGAAGTCTTCGTTCTTCTCTTCATCAGTTCACACTCTCAAACCCGATGATATCTCAGCTGTGTCTTACTTGGGATCACTTCCCTCCAATAGGTATGAAAAGAAATGTATCGTTTTTGGAATACTGAATGCACCACCCAAACGCCAACAAATGCAGAACATACTCATTTCAACCATCAGTCAATCTGAACAATTTTCTTCATCATTAGGCTTGAGGTATCCAAAGTGGTCAGTAGAGTAGCTGGTAAGTATTACTCACATCCTTTTCTGAAGGAATATAACATGTTGCATGTTAGTGTTGGTTTGGACCATAATGCTGAATTCTCGATTTAGTTGTATAATTTCTTTGAGTATAATTAATTTGTATTTGTACTTTAAATACATCAGTTCTGGTCTTTTGATTTTATTGTGTCCAAGTCTCTAATCACAACCCATCATTTATTAACTTGGTGTGGATAAAAACAGACACTTCTCACACTATTTGGGAATTAACTGAGATATGTCATCAAAAGCATTTACAGTTTGATGAGAGTTCAGTTGAAGGCCGTAGTCAAGACCATGTCATAGTTTGGGCATTCTTCTTTATCTCTGAGGATAAGAAAGTGTGCCATAAACTAAGGTTGTTGAACCCCATTTCACATAAAAGCAATCAAAAGTGGCAACAAAAAGCTTTTATTCTTTTTCATAAGGGGAATTACAGTAATGCAGTAATCAACTGTCTGGTTGTATCAAAATTACACATACAACATATTAACTCTATCTCACTGTTTCTGTGTGGTGACTAGAGTTGCTGTCCATGTTTAACCCCGAGGTTATCACTCACTATACTGAACAGACCACACTGCAGCCCAGGTAACACTCACTGACAGTCACAGTCATGAATGTTGTCAAAGCATATTAATGCATGCACATGTCACTGAAATACGTGTGTGTGTGTGTGTGTGTGTGTGTGTGTGTGTGTGTGTGTGTGTGTGTGTGTGTGTGTGTGTGTGTGTGTGTGTGTGTGTGTGTGTGTGTGTGTGTGTGTGTGTGTGTGTGTGTGTTGCATGCACATGTGTGGTGTGTGTGTGTTGCAGAAACTTACTAGAGGAAGCTGCATCTCTCCCTCTTTCACAACAGGTATGGGTTAATCCTCTCTCAGCAATGTTGTGGAATACAATGCATTTCACAAAGAGATTTTCTGCACTGAGGATGGTCAAGGAGATATCTGTTCATACAGTACCTCTGCTGCAAATAGTCATTAATTATATTAAATGATAACATTTTACGTAACAATTCATGTATGGACTCAATAAAAAATATTCTTAATAAGAGGGTTTTAGAAATAGGTGATGATGATGATGATGATGATGATGATGATGATGATGATGATGATGATGATGATGATGTTGATGATGACGATGACGATGACGATGACGATGATGACGAAGCTGCAAAGTCAAACTAATTTTGTCTTGACAGTAGCTTTTCTAAGTGTTAATCTGTTTATGTTTTCTTCTCCGCATTTCTGAAATTGTATTGGTGTCGTGTTACATTTTGGTCACACATGAATTTTTCTCAATCCTCTGCCTTCTTCCACCATCCGAAGTCGTTACAGTCAGGTTGAATCTAAAGCTCACATTTTACCATAATTGTTGATTTGGATTTTGCCCATGTAGGGTGTGAGAATCTGTACATCAACAGAAACTTGGTGCAGAAATGTTTGCTCACTTCACTTTATCATCTCTTTTTACAGACCACAGACTGGAATCTTGTGCTACTCTTTGTCCCGGCAGATTCCATGTGTTCATGTTCATCTGATGTAAGATTTCCTGCTTTAACAAAATAATTTTGTTTTGTTGAAGCATTCATTAGAGATTGTAAAAGACCCTATGACCATTTTATTCACTTCAGGTCGCTGCAGATGTTAAAGCTACTGTGCAGGAGGTGGAAGCCGCTCTGCAGCTGTTGAAAAAAAGGGTATTGTGCTTTTGCTGAATATGGTTTTACAGTGAAATGACAGAATATTTTCAAGATATTAATCTGAAATGCTGATTTTATCTTTACAGTTGCATCGCACTTTAGTTCATGTTGCAATTTGGAGCACAGCTTATCATCAGGAAAAGTGAGTGTTTTGAATTAAGATACTAAAAGCTAGAAATAACTTGTAATAATTATAGCATGCATATATAGTCTATATTATAGCCTTCTGGTTGTGATCTATCATCCATCTTCTTGTAATGCATGTGGCAGAAACACATTTGCTTTGTTAAGCAGGTGTGAGTGTATGAGAGATGAAATGATCAACCAGAAACTGCATAAAGCAACACTTCTGACAACACTACAGGTAACAGGTCACAGCTTGTGTCTTGCGATCATCTCATATGATTATATCTAAATACAAATTCTATTTGTTTTCAGGACTCTTTAAGGCATGTCTTAGAAAATCCAATGTGGCACAGCGAACAGGAAGATTTCACTGCAGTGTTGCACTCTGTCCCAATTATCCTTCATCAGATCTCAAACACTGTAAGTAAGGAAAAGCTATTTTCAGATTTCAGCCGTAATCAACAATCCTGTTGCTGTAAATTATATTGCCCACTTCCCGCTAGTTATGCATGGAAAACCCTTGGCGTGGCTAATATATAACTAGAATGCATTGTGTGTTTCTTTGCAGGAGAACACATGGAATGAACCAAACCAATTGGCAATACAGCTATGGACAAACTTGGTAAGTTCTTACTAAAAAAAATCCCTGAGTAATGTTTTAGTGCACAGTGTACAAATGCAGGATGTCTCCAAATATCAATCTATTTGTTGCTGAAATTCTGTCAATTGCCGCACATTTACTTCTCCGATAAGATTAGACAAAAGATGTACTTAAAGATAAACATGATGAATTTATTCTCTAACATGGCTTTCTCCAGGCTTTATCGTTACAGATCATTATGTTGATAGCAGAATTATGTAATTTGTGCTGATGCTCTGTGCTGATTGGCTGGTCGGAGAGGCCCACTTGACTCTAAAATGTTATCATAATCTTCCCACACTAGCTTCAGCCATCGATAGGTCAGCCAGAGGTCATGGACAGCACTGTCATGACTATTCCCTGCCCTAGCCAGGTGAGGATTGCTATCCCATAATGCACTTCATGGATCAACACAAAATGTAGAATAATCATTCAAGATATGACGCAGTCATGTCAGAAATATCACAGACTTTTAACCTGATAACAAGGTTTTCTTCTTACTTCCCAGGACCGACCCTTCCTGCGGACACAAAGAAATTCTCCCACTGAAAGAGAAGAGAATTTCTCCATGCGAGTCGATCCAGTGAGCTTTAACACTCATCCTCAGAGCTTGAGGATAATTCCAGAACATACAGTTCAACTTATTTGGATGTGTTTTGTATTTACAGGTTATGGGTACTGAGATACATTGCAAAGAAAGAAGTCCCTCTCCCACTACACCCAATTCAGGTAAAATCTCTATTTTTACCATTTATTCTGAGAATATATTCTGGTAATATGATGAAAATAAGATCAATAATTCCTTTATTTGTAGTTCATGACCTCAGACCTGGTGATATCAAGGTTGTGGCAGCAGTAGGTGACTCTCTGACTGTGAGTTATTCCCTTCTTCCACCTTTGTATTTTTTCCGGTAGTCTACATTTATATTTTAAAATATACATATCCAAAATGGGCATGGTTGTAGAAGAGGATGAATTGTACTTGAAATAAAAAGTATTGGAAATAATACGATGCCACTGCATCTAACTGTATATGCATGCTAATGCAATTGTAGACAATCTTTATGAACAACGATTGCAGATATTAGATAATGTTATAGAAAACTGCTGCAGATGAATTTTGTGAATTTTATTCACCTCAACTGGTGTGTCTCCTCTTTCACACAACTTATCAAATCAAATCTACTGAGCTCAGTAGCTCTGCTCTACTGCTGTGTAACCTGTCTTGAGGAAGAAGGACAAAAAGGGCATGGATTGAATAAGAAGGGTCACAGAGAAATTTCAGATGCATCTTTAAAGTTAAGAAGTTATAAATATCTGTTTCCTGCAGGCAGGCAGTGGGGTGGGTGCAGAGACAGACAACCTTCTATTAGTGATTAATGAGTACAGAGGACTGTCATGGAGGTAAGATAAGTTAGTACTCCTTTGTTCTAATGATATTTGTGTTTTGTCAGTTGTATTTTAAACTAAAGATCTCTCACTTCTGTTTATAGCATCGGTGGTGATGAAAATATTACCACTGTGACAACACTGCCAAGTATGTTTGCTTGTTTTCCAAAACATAAATAATAGCTTTGCCTAAAATTAAATGCTAACGGAGGCTAAGTGATCACTGGTTAGTTGTGTTACTAATAATGGTTCATCAGCATCACTGTCCAGATATTTAAATAATAAATCATACAGTAACAAGGAATGAGGAGAATGAAAAAAAGTATAGGAATTTTATTCTTAGTTTGAGATCATCTTGTTGTGATTTAATCAAAAAACAGATATTGAATTCAGTTGGGGTTTTTTCCCAGAATGTAATTTTATTCTTATTATTTTAGTTTTATTTTATTGTGTTCCAAATAAAGGCCATACCATTGATATGTGTCTGCGTGTCGGTGAATAAAATCCTGAAAGTGGTTCTTCTCTTTCCGATCTGCAGACATCCTCAGGGAGTTTAACCCCTCCCTGACCGGCTTCTCTTTGGGAATAGGTAATAAGGACTCTCCTCAAGCTTTCCTTAATCAGGCTGTACCAGGAGCAAAGAGTGGGTTAGTCATAATATGTACCTTCTGAACTTGGCACAGTAAATTTTAGCAGAACCTTGGCATGCAGAGCCATAAATATGAATATAAATACAAATTTTCAACAATTTTTTTGTTTGTTTATTTCCAGTGATTTGGTACAACAGGTGCGCGTCCTGGTGGACAAAATGAAAAATGATTTGGTAAGACTGGTGAACTATGGTAGAATCATATGCATACAGTAGATGTGTGTTATGCAAATATAAATGTTATGTAGTGTAACTATAATCTCAGTTCTGTTTTTGTGCTTACTAAATGAAGAAAGGATTTGCCTTTATTCTCTTTGCAGCGCATTAATTTTCATGATGACTGGAAAGTGATCACCGTGTTTATTGGGGGCAATGACATATGTGACTTTTGCACAGACAGTGTAAGTATTATTCTCATCATATTCTTAATGATGTTATGCGGTACTTTAATTTCATACAGTTACTGAGACTTTCTAGCATAGGATGGAAAAATAGATGCAGTCTGTTTACATATCAAAAAAATGTTGATGAAGGTTTTAAGCCGTAACAATTTGTTACATATCTACACTCAACACTCAAATCAACTTTTATTGATTTCTCACTTGTTTCCTGAAGTGGAATAGAACATCATGTCTCTCAATATTCTAAATATAAATTGCAAAAAAAATTCCAAAACCTTCATAGACAAATAAAAATCACCATAAACCATCTATTTCTCCCCATAGATCTTTTTCTCACCTAGAAATGTGGTTAAGCGTGTCCAACAAGCTCTGGACATCCTCCACAGTGAGGTATGTTTCCATGAACCCCCCCATACAAACTCATCGCATGTCAACAAGTCTTGATGACAGGCAGCCTGAAAATTAATTCTTCTGTATAATTCAGGTTCCTCGTGCCATTGTCAATCTGGTGGAGATGATACACATTGTGCCACTGCGTGAGCTACACAATGAAAGAAGCCTGGGCTGCCCCACATGGCTTGTAAGGTGAGAGATGCTTGATTGTTTTAAAGATCAGTAAAATAAAAAATGGACTGATAAAATAATTATTTAACAGTTTTTATGTTTATGGTTCAGTTTGATCTGCCCCTGCATACTGAAACCTAAAGAGGGATCTGCTGAACTCCAGAAGGTCAAAGATTACAATAAGGCCTATCAGGTACAGCAGAACGACTCACAATTATTTTTTTTAATAAAAGTCAAGTCAAACAGTTAATTTCTTCAATCTTTAAAATTCCACTGCCTGTATTTCCAGGATTCAATGAGAGCTCTGGTTGACTCTGGACGCTATGACACACATGACAACTTCACTGTGGTACTGCAGCCCTTTCTGAGGGAGATTTACCTTCCCAGACTCGACGTAAGCCCTGACGCATCTGCATTAAATGGTATTCTCATTTATTCTACTTCTCTTTTCATTAGTTTCGATTTCCTTCCCCCACTAGGATGGCCGACCTGATCGTTCGTTCTTTTCACCTGATTGTTTTCATCTGAGCCAGAAAGCTCACACTCTCCTGGCTCGCGCTCTTTGGAACAACATGGTAGTAATTTGTTTTCCACATATTTTTGCATGTTTTATTTGTTTGCTCCTTTGTTTCATGTGCAATAATCTAAAATAAATGAAATTCACTATGTCTTAGTTAGAGCCAGTGGGTAACAAGACTGTAACTCAAGACTTTGAGGCTGGAATTGATTTGAAGTGCCCCACTGAGGTAACTTTCTCCACAGGTTTCAATTTAAAACTGTTTTTGGCATTTCGGTGCAGTAACAGGTTTTTTGTTTTCTTTATTATTACTTTTTTGTCTAATTTATTAGACAAATCAATTTTTTAGGACTGCTCTCAACAGCAACTACACCTTTCCAGATCCTCAACCCACCTCTGCACCTGTCACTGTAGGTGTCTAGTTCTTTCATACCCAACACAACTTCAGAATGACAAGTCATGTCATTCATGCATAGCATAGAATTATAGATTGGTAATACCTTAAACAAATTTATCCCTGTCATTCTTTAGAATTGGGGCAGTGACTTTTCTTGTGTTAACACCGCTCCGTCCGACACTGTGCCCACTTCAGGTAAGAATTTAAGTTTGCATTGTTTTTAGTTTGCTTTATAATAGGAACGTTGTATGTAAAATCTGCTTGTGTTGATCTTTTCTAAGCTCATAGGGTGCGACCAGCTGACATAAAAGTTGTGGCTGCTCTTGGGGACTCTTTAACAGTAAGTCTGCACAAAAGAATGTGATGGAAGGTTTTTAAAGGTAATGTTCAGCGTTCTTTAAAATAGCTGTCTTTATTTACCATTATTCTTTCGGAATTCCTTTTGTATTTTGTGTTTTCTGTTGAATACTTTGACTGCATGTAATAAATAAAATAATAAATAAATAATGAAATTCCTTTTTTATATTACGTGATGATTATTTCATAAATACGTCAAGGAATTATATAATGTTAACTTTCACTGATGTGCTTGTGAGAAAGATATAGTCACTTTTTTATGGACATTATAAAATCCAAATTAATATATCTTATATTCATTCATTGTAGTAGTGGAAATGAGGTCTTTGAATGACAAATAATAATGTGCATAGGTCACTTTTTACTTGGATACCAAAACATATAAGCTGGGATAACATTATGAATTTCGACAAAGAAAAAGTCTGGACACATGTGTCTTTTGTCTAATCATTTTCTTTTTCATTTAGACCGGCTTTGGGGCAAAGGCAAAGAATCTGCTGCAGCTTATAACAGAGTACAGGGGGGTGTCGTGGAGGTGAGACATATTGGACAAGCTATAAACATGCCAGATTTGTGTATATTGCATTTTTCTTCTTTGTTGTTATTATTTCTTTTTCATTAATCAGCATTGGAGGGGACAAAAATCTTGAGAGTGTCACAACGTTACCAAGTAAGTTCAAAGCTTTGTCCAGCCTGCAATTTTTTTTTTTTGACATATCAAGATCACTTTAAGATCGCTAGATGGCAGAGTTGGACCTTTATGAATCTAGTATTTTGCCTCTTGTGCAGTAATTTCTTTCCCCCCTTTTTTTGCATTAGATATTCTCAGGAAATTTAACCCTAAAGTCAAAGGAATGTCAACAGGACAGGGGAAATTGGGACAGATTGGCTTCAACATGGGTGTATCAGGAGCTAAAATAACGTGAGCTATGGAATTATTTTTTTCTTTTTTGGATATTGCAGTGTCATGTAACTTCAGCTTTCTTTTAAGCATTTTTTAAACTCAGGAAAATTTCATTTCATATAGTGGAATCCCAGGCCAGGTCCGACGCCTCATTGATACCATGAAAAATGACTCTGTGAGTTTAATGCCTGGTAGTACTGCATAATAATGTGTGCATAAATTTTAACATCTGAATTAGCAGAAATGTCATCTCTGACCCAATCTTCTTTCTGACGTTCTCTCTTAGAATGTAGATTTTGAAAATGACTGGAAGCTAGTGACCCTCTTCATCGGAGGCAATGACTTGTGTCAGTACTGTAATGACCGAGTGAGTAGGTCCATGATGACCCATTTGATGAAATACATTTTCAAATAACTCCGCTACCTTCCTCCTGTAACATAGAGGCAAAACGCTGCAGTATTGTGTGGCGCCCTGTGTATAGAGCTGCCTTATGATATCACTCTCCACACAGGCTGCTCACTGGAGCAGAATAATCAAGCTTTGTGAACAACCGTCCTCTGATTGTTTTATTGTGTCAGAGTAAGATCACAGCAGACATGCTTCCTTTTCAATGAGCACATTCTACCCCTTTCTCTCTCTCTCTCCTCTGTCCATTTGACTGCATTAGACAAGCTCACAAGGCACAGCCACAGGCCTTGTTCTCAAAGATGCATAAACAACACAGATCAACCTCATCCTCTCTTGCTCGTCTCTTTCCACTCTCATTTTTCATTCATTTTGCTTTTCCTCCCTCTTTCCTCTGACAGTGCAGTCTCTTTCTTTAATGGATATATTTTAAAGCAAAATGTCAAAGTACAGCATCCATTTAAAATGAACTGTGAGACAGTGTTGGTGACAGTTTATATAGGGTCAGTTGTTGCTTGTACACTCAAGCATGTTGCACGATTGAAATGTGTTTCGTAGCACCATTCTTGGCCAGATTCTTTGATATGTACAGTAATTACCCTGTTGTTAGCTTAGCTTTAACAGAAAGCAAATGAAAAAAACAGCTCAAGGATATATGTTACATGCATGTGTGTAATCTCATCATTCCTGTGATCTCAAAACTACAGGCTTCTCTGTCACCACAGAACTATAGCCATCATATGATGACAAGCTTGGATATACTTTACAAAGAGGTAAAATTATGTCAGGTGACACTTCATCATTCTGAAAAATCATACTTTGAAGAAATTAAATTAAAATAATGTATTGTTTCCTTTCCCTGATTCAATGTTTTCCATTTATTTATTTCTCTTCACTAAATTTTACAAGTGAAAAATATTTTTGCCACTTTTCAAAACTGTTCTTAAATTGATTTCTGGTCATAGGTTCCCAGGATGATTGTCAATGTCATGGACATCCTGGAACTTGAAGGTCTTCGGAGGATTAAGAGAGACAGCCTGGGGTGCAGTCTGATACAGAAGTATGTTCAAAAACATCTAGGTCCAATAAATCCACAACCATTGTTAAAACATTATATTTCATCCTTTAATGAATAACAGATTTGATTTTGTTTGATGCAAGAAGTAGCGTCATGTATCAGTTTGTTCTTGTCTCATTTTCTCATTTGATTCTCAGGTTTGTCTGCCCGTGCTTCTTGTTACCAGGAGACGACTCTCCAGAGCTGGCGGAAGTGAAACGGATCAATCGGGAACTACAGGTTAGCAGACAGGAATCACTCAGCTGGGAAGTACTGTAATGCATAATTCATATTTCAAGTTTTATAACTCTGTGTTCAAACATAAAAATACATTAATATAAAATACTGTTAATGATGCCATTATTATCACTGCCAGTGTTAGCAAGTCATGAGAACAGGATGTTGTTCAATTCTGTACTACCTCTATTAATTACAATAATGTCTATGATGATGCTAAATCATATTCAGTTGTGATATATTTGTGAAAATTACAATTATATGAATGTGTCCATGGCTATGACTCATGACTATGATTCAGCCTCTAAAGAGGCAAATGTTTATTTGTAGTCACCTTAAACGTGAATTTAATATGTGATAATGCAAACATCGCTTTGTGATATAATGGTTTGCAGTCAATTGTGGTCTTATATGCAATTTACTCAAGTGCAACATGGAAACTACAAAACTCCACTGCACGTATGCTAAGGATGGACAGTAGTTAAAGCCCCTTAAGATTCTGGATTTTGAAGACAGCATTTGTGGCATCTCTTTCAGATTGAGACAGAGAGATTGGTGTATGGAGGACGCTATGACAACCGGGAGGACTTTGCCGTAGTGGCGCAGCCCTTTTTTAAGAACACCAATGTTCCTTTGGATGCTGTAAGATGTTGTTGCATCTCATACCTCTGCTGCTCTCTTTAGATATATGCAGATATTTTCTTTGAAACTGTAACAAGCCTTTCCATTTTTCCACCAGGACAGCAGACCTGACTCCACCTTCTTCTCTGAGGACTGTTTCCACTTCAGCGAACGGGCACATGCACAAATGGCCGCAGCTCTTTGGAATAACATGGTGAGTGGTTAGAAACAGTGGAAGGGTAAATGCTCAACAAGGGAAGCCATTTTTCCCATTTAAAAAATTTATTCATAAAAAAGCCAAAGATGTCCTGTCTGATTTCTCTTCTGTTTTTCACTTGTAGTTGGAACCAGTGGGTAAAAAACAGACATACAACAATTTTACAAATGACAGAAATAACATCCGGTGTCCCACCGAGGTAAGAAAGCTGCCATACAAGCAACTATTCTCAATTCCTAAGAGTGATCCAGTTGTGACTTATCTCAACAATTTGTACAAAATTGCATGAACATCTTATGAAAGTAAATGTGACTGAGGAGAAGTCCTCCACTCTTGTTCACTTCTCGTATTTCAGGAGCATCCTTACATTTTCACAAAAGTGAACAGCTTGCCCAGTTTACCCACCACCACAGCACCCATAACAGACGGCACAGCTTCAGCTCACAGCTCCATGACCACCAGCAGCACAACACAAAGCACAGCCCTGCCTCTTCAGCCTGATTGCACAGATCATGTGCCGGCATGGCTTGCTGCTGTGCTGGCAGCAGTAGGTCTTCTGATAGGTTGCGGCGTCACCTGGCTCCTCCTTTTCTGCATACGAAAGAGAAGCAAGAAACAGATGATGTCTACCGTGGAGATGAAGGGCACAGTATTTTTTTAACTCTGCTTATAATATCTTTCATAGTGTTGTTACTCAAGGGATGATTTATGAAATGATGGTAGAAAGCATTTTGTTTGTAGTCATGATCAGAAATTTTTTTAAAAATAAGGACAAACAAGGAGTCCCTGTTGATTATTGTACTTCTACCACAGTACATACTACTGGATGTCTGGGTGGAAAAGCTACACCAAGTGTTTAGTTAAGGAAACATTAACTAAGAAAATGGAATGACACTCCATCATAAGCACTGAAATTGAAAGCTTCCTCAAACTGAAAAATGTGTTTAAATTTGTGCAATGTAATGCCACTTATTAGAATTCCCAACCATATGGTTATGTGTGCAATTAGTCTTAGTAAATTCAATTTACAACTTTCAAATATTCCGTTTTTTACTAATTGAAAATATCTTCTTGGATTTAATCATTTTTCTATAGCTTTTCAAATTAATGTGTTGTAGGAAAGCACACCATACTTACCTCAAAATCTACTTTTTAAGTACTTGAATTCACTTGTTGTAGTTGAGTTGTCTGGATGTGTCATCAGTGCTCTCTTCGTCACAAGTACATACAATATGAGCCTGTGTCCAATTTGTATGCTGGTAAATAATTTAAAATAAAATGTAACGAGTCGTTCTTTTTATTTTACGTCTGTTATAAAAATTGATTGTATGTGTTTGGTCATTATATATCATGATATTTATACAGAGTAGTGTGACTGCTCAAGAATCATGTGGTTACAATTATCAACATATATGGTAATAAATCTTTTTGCATTAAAGCACATGCATGAGTAGCTCCGTATCATAAATAACAAACCACCAAATTTAAAAATTTAAAAGTGACAGTTGATCATTTTTTAAATATGGTTAAAAAAAAAAGTAAACTGTGTGTGTGTGTGTGTGTGTGTGTGTGTGTGTGTGTGTATATATATATACATATATACCCATATATATATATATACACCCATATATATATATATATATATATATATTTCTTTTTTGATCCTACCCATATATATATATATATATATATATATATATATATATATATATATATATATATATATATATATATATGGGTAGGATCAAAAAAGATAAATAAGTAGATTTTGTGGTGATATTTATTATGTCATATTTTTTGGTATTGTGGTGACATTTATTATTTCTTTTTTTTTTATTGATAAGTTTGATATTGACTTTTCTAATGTGGATATAATAGAGTGCATGTTGAATATAATTCATTTAGAGAAACACATTAAGTTTGTTCCCCTAAAGTCACGTATAAACTCTAATAAATACAGTATAAGCAGACTATCATCACGTCATGACTTCGATTACGACTATTTGCAACAGCGCCTCCCAGTGTTCGTAGGGAGAATGGTACCGGCCAACCCAATACCTCATCAGTTTGAAGATGGCGGAGGGTGAATTGAACGTGGATAGTCTCATCTCTCGGCTTCTAGAAGGTAATAGATTTCTACACAGTCTCTGGTTTTAAAACACAGTTAACTGTTTATGTTCACCGATCCTGCCTTACTAATGTTTCGTTAACCAACGCGTTGGCGTCAGGGGCTGTGTTAGCATTTAGGGCCACTTATAACGGCGTATTCCCGGCTAGCTTTGCTAACGTTACCCTTAGCTCCCCGTGTTTATAAACAGCGTAAACGGTGAACGCCTACATTTGTCACTTATCGCAGCAACACTTCTGTGACTTTAGCAGCGACGATTTATTGAATGGCGACACTGTATTTAGCCTGTAATTAACTTTCTGTCTGCTTTATTCAGGCTTTTGTATTTTCCCAAATTGACGTCTAGCTGTGTGTGGAACGGGAGGTGTTGGGACGCCTCTTGTGCTTTATGGCATACAGATGAAAACCGTATATTCACGCCTTAGAACTCCATTGCTATCTATTTCCTATAATGAGCACCGATCTCCACCTGCTGCCTGGCCTTCACTGTTCTGTTTTGCTGCACAAAATTGCTGCTGTTTCATCTTTTTCATGGTGGTGTTTTCATGGTTGAATTCCTGTCGGCGTCCTGGTTAAATTATTCCGATCTTGGGACAGACAGTCATCTGTTAACTGTGGCTAAGCTTTTAAATCAAACAAGAAAAAGTCGAAAAACCTCAAGAAAACAGATAATATGAGTGTTTGCCCCATAATATATATTTTTTTTCTGAGCTTTGCTTGGAATCCTGTCCTTTTTGCAATACCAGTGGCACCGATGTTTCAATTTTCCACCCCAGGACATTGTTTTAATTCTCTAGAGATCAACATCTGGAAAGTTTGGTGGCTCATCTATAGAAGATTAGTTCATTGTGGATTTTATTTTGTTTAGTTTTGTTGTGTTTTTTGCTCTCAAGAATATCTCTTGCAAGATTTACGCTGCTTTGCGAATTTAAACTTGCTCAAGTAAGTCAGTGAACATTTGCAGTGTTTTAGCATCTGGCTTGTGTTGTTACTAGTGTCTATTCAAGGAGTTCAATATTCTTGAGGTTTGCTGTATTCAGTAATAGAAAAGGAATGGATAGAATACTCTTGTCCTGTATTTTCATGCATTAGACCTAAGGTTTCTATTTGTTACTAGCGTGCTAAAAGCCTTTTGTGTTGGTTGCCCGCCTGCTCAAGAGAAGGCAGAGAGTTTTCTGTTCCCCTGTGAAATATCCTTTGAGTCAGACCGGCCCACGACGCCAGATTCAGCTGTCCTTGGCATACATTTCATCAGTATCGGTCAGGGAGGGATAAGATATTGACTCAGCACTTAAATGCACAGATTTGTTATTTATAGCTATGCTTGACAATTTTGTGACTGTAACTGACAGCATACGCTTTCTACACTTGTTGCACCTTTATGTCATCCTGTTGTCTGTCTGAATGCAATGAAGCATAGTGGGGCATAGTGAAGAGCAAGTACACAAAAGGAATAATTAACCAGGAAGATAGTGAAATATATAAAGTTTTTTTGAGTGTTACATCTTTTTGTAACATGCTTTGAGAAAAATGTGTTGTCTCGGGCTGGAACAATAAAGTTTCAATAATTCATGGATTTAAGACATTAGGAATGCTGTGTCACCCAGACTCGTTACACGATCACACACTTAAACACACCATGCTTTTAGTCTGTGATTGTTGTAAATTCCTGTCATTACTTCATTTCAGCCTTTGCCCCTCAGTGTTCTCAACGTAATCTAATTTTAAAGCACCAACTGCACAACACAGTACAGTGAGAGGTTCAGAGTTTAAAGCTAACCATTTAAACTCAACTCGCTCAGGTCTGATGAAAAGTAATACTGGTGCAGGCTTGGTATGGTATTGGGCATTACTACTCCTACTCCTACCATCTGTGAGGATCCTTAGTCCTCTGGTTATCATGCTTCTTCCAGATTATGTAGGATCAAATGAAAATGATACAGTGAAGGAGTCTGAATACAGCAATTAAGTAGCATGGATACACACGCATGCGCATTCATGTGTCCAATTTAGGAATTGCTCACCTTACCATTGGTTAACCCATTTGGAACACCTCATTTTTTTGGCCAGTCTCTCCTGTCAATCCTTAATAGAATGAAAGGAAAAGCTCTCTCAGTTTAACACGTATTGGTTTCAGAAGGCTCAGTTATCCTCCATCTGAATGTTTGGCGTGCATTTATTACGACGGTATCACCCAAATGGTTCATTGTTCCATCATTTCTCAGTCCCATGTTTCTGCTTCACTTATGTTTCACTCTCATTAGTGGTTCATCTAGAATCTCTCTTCTGCCAAACTGACAGTTTAGTAAAGTGCTACGCAATTGCCATTCATTACACATTTAATAATGAAAGCATGCATTACATCAGCAGATTTATATCTTCAGCCCAAATCTTCCACCCTTGTTTATCTTCAGCTTGTGTCTCTTTTTTTGTGTAACATGCAAATCTCACTCCACTTTTCATCGTTGTAAGATGAATCTTCAGTATGAACTGTGGCAGACTGCCAGAAAGTTCTTTTAGTTAACGATGCAACTACTGAAGCCAACAAACCCACACCAAATGCTGAAGATATGAGCTACTGTTGTCTCTGCAGTGGGTTTCTTAAGCAAGGCTAACATTAAGCATCTATTGTATGAGCTGCATTATTTCCACATTTCATCAGATAGTGAGATTGACTTGTGATTCTAATGTGTGTTTCCTCCCTCCTTGAAGTAAAACATAATATTTCTCATGCTGATGAGCTGACAATTGTCAGTAACAGTGATGACAAAACTTTTCTCTCTACACCAGTACGGGGATGCCGCCCAGGGAAGATAGTCCAGATGACAGAGGCAGAGGTTCGGGGCCTCTGCATCAAATCCAGGGAGATTTTCCTCAGCCAGCCCATCCTTTTGGAGCTCGAAGCACCCCTGAAGATCTGTGGTCAGTGTCGTTCAAGTCTGCCATTGTTTAAGCTGTCTCGGCCCATATCTTGTTTGTTTTTGCTATTCAGTAACCATAACCATAAAATAGACATTTCTTTTTAAAGCTTGAAGACTTTCCCCTTTGTTACCTGAGCAGATAACGGAGCCCTAGCCTGGGTTATATATTAATTCCCTGTTGCTCTCTAGATTATGTGGATATAATAGAAGGATACACATTTGGTCGTATCAAACAAAATAGCATACACTATTGTACATCAGATGAAAGTAGAACAAAAGGAGTGAGTATTCAAAAAAGGAACCGTTTCTCAAAAGTTGAAATGCTACCACTGGCTGGCTTCTGCACATCTCTGCACACTCCCACTTGCTTTCAGTGTAGTGCTTCAAATGTGAACAACTTTCAGCTAACTTAACATATGCACCAGACTTTTAAAATACAGTACACAAAGTACATAGCCTCAGGCCTGAATGCAGTTCATTTTCATACCAGTTACCTCCCACATGCATTTACTTTGAGATTGTTGTCATGTCGACTTAATACTGGAGGAAGATGGCAACATTTATATTTTAAGTGAACATCAAGACGACTGACAGGAATTTAATTTATCTCAATTAATGTTATTACTTTTCAGACAGGTTGTTTGAGATGAACATTCATATATTAGACATGAGACTGAGACTGCTGTCAAAACACCAGTTAATGTTTTTAATTATTTACTAAAGCCACATGGATCAGATTTGCATGTTTTTTGTCTCATGGAAGTTACCCTAAATGTCATGGATAAAAGTTTTGCCCAGCCAGCAGCTTTAGTTTGACTTTACCCTTTTATGAATTGAGTACCGGTAATTAGATTTTTTTATTGCAGTGTTGATGGCAGTCATGATGCTCAAACCCTCCGTGTGATGAAATGTTATATAGTAATTGTCTCATTAAAATGTTTTAGACAGATTACAGTGTGGTTGCATGTTAACCATAGTAAGACCAAATAACTGAAATCACATTTAATTGATTTGTTTACCTGTCGATTTTTACCAGCATGAGCACTATGCTTACTGAGCATGTGATTCTATTCTGCGGTGGCTACTTCATGATGTGTTTTGTGAAACTATGGACACAGCTCAGTGTTTTTTCCCAGACACATGGAACATCTTCAGTCAATTTCTTTAGAATTTTGTGAGTCTCTTATTCTAAATTTAATTATATAATAACTAAATCTTATATTTATATATAAAATACGGCCAACAGGACAAACAATTCAGAACTGTTCCTCAAATCATTCATTTGCACAGGAAAGAGTGCACAAAAAGACAACTATAGGTCTGTAGCCAAAACGTGTGATGCCACTTGTGGTTTAGTGGGCATTGGGAAATGAGGAAAATCATCCCAATGTTGGTTTTGATCTGAATTTTTACTTTTCGATAGTTATTTTCATCTCATACCCTGACAGTTACAGAGCTTAAAAAAACAGATTTATTTATTTTACTTTTGCTATTAAATATAGTTATGTTTTAATAGGACAGTGTTGTGAAATAATTCCTCGTGCACATGGATCAGTAAAAAACAGTTGAAAATGTGGTAGTGAGCATACTCGGCCAGCTGTTAGCTGTGCGACTCAAACCCACAGAATAACACCACATTCCTAACCTCAGGGAAAGGCAGCTTAGTGTATTTTTGAATTTATCCTTGACTATGAACGATACAGTGGGTTACGGCAAACCAATGGCATTTAATTTTTTCTTTCATCCCTCAATACTTGAATTAGAGTGTAAAGGGTGAACTCAAACAGGGGTGTGTCATCAAAACTTTAAAACCCTATTTTAAAACCTAGTTTCAAAAGTTTGTCTTTTTATGCACCCAAAATACAACTGTGTGTCCACCCAGCAGAAGAGAAAATGGCGATGCTTGTGCAACATATGCTGATGCTATATGAGGGTTATGGATCAGGTTGGAGTTATATGTTTTTGTGGGGAAATAGTGAAGAGCAAGTGTATGAATATGTTATTGTTGTAGCCTTTACGGTGGTCTGCAGTCATCTATGCCTGGAGCATTTACTCCAAATTAGAACAGCTCCTAAATTGGTGCACCAGGATATAAACGGAAGCAGGTCTTGGTTAGGTGAAAGAATAGTGAGAGAGTACCAGAGTAGGATTGACCTTGGATCCTGAGAGAATTGTTTAAATTAAAGCTGTAGATATATGTACATGTGTTTCTTTGTTTTTTAGTGTGTGTTTTTTAAATTTTTATTATTAACCTGGATGGCCACTATTCTGTCCTCGTATGTGTAAAGATTTGCCTCTACAAGTTAGGATTTATTTCTGGAAGTACTTCATGTGGACCAGCCTGTTCTTGTGATGCAGTAATTCAACTAATTTGATGTGTACCTTTTTGTTTTTATTGATACTTTTTTAGGTGATATTCATGGGCAGTACACAGATCTACTGAGGCTATTTGAGTATGGCGGCTTTCCTCCAGAGGCCAACTACCTGTTCCTGGGTGACTACGTGGATAGAGGAAAACAGTCCCTTGAAACTATCTGCCTCCTGTTGGCCTACAAGATCAAATACCCAGAGAACTTTTTCCTGCTCAGGGGCAACCACGAGTGCGCTTCCATCAACCGTATCTACGGGTTCTATGACGAGTGTTAGTGGAAAAAAGTCACTCTTATCACATTTATGCATAAACAGGTGTGAAGCACTAAGTATATATATTAATATGTTCCATCAGGCAAGCGCAGATTCAACATTAAGCTGTGGAAAACCTTCACTGACTGCTTTAACTGCCTCCCCATTGCTGCTATCATTGATGAGAAGATCTTCTGCTGCCATGGAGGTATCAAAATTGTTGGCATGTTTATCCTGGAACTTAAATAAAAAACCCATTGCTTTAAATAAATGTGTTGAAACTCCAATCAAAATCTATTTTAGGGCTGTCACCTGATTTGCAGTCAATGGAGCAGATCCGCAGGATCATGAGGCCAACAGATGTCCCTGATACAGGTACTGGATGTCAATTTGTTCTAATCTCCATGTGCATAATTAATACTGAACACATTCAATAAAAGTGGCGCGGCAGTGGCTCAGTGGTAAAGCGGGTCGTCCAATGTTCCAAGATCGGCGGTTTGATTCCCGCTCACACCCGAAAACACCCCGAGTGTAAGCTGACAGTGGGAGGTGTCAGCTCACCTCTGGCACACTCATAAGTTGCTCATTTGGACGCACCAAAGCAGGAGCTGCCCGCCACTCTACCTTCCCCTGCATGCTTACAGGCCCCTTGTGTGTGTGTTCAGGTCCTGTACACACACACACACATATATATATGTGTGTATATATATATATATATATATATATATATATATATATATATATATATATATATATATATATATATATATATACATACACACACATATACACACATATACACACACACACAGTATAAATGCATGTGACCAACTACAGCGTGCCACTAATTTCCCTTCAGGGATTAATTCAGTATGTAAAATAAAATAATAAAAAAACACACTTAATAAACTCTGTAGACCTTCTGATATATCTCAGCGTGGTTTTCTTCCCATTCTAATTGTGTGTCTCCATGTCACTCGTCTGAATTTGTCTCAGGCCTGCTTTGTGACCTGTTGTGGTCAGACCCAGATAAGGATGTACAAGGTTGGGGAGAGAATGACCGTGGGGTGTCCTTCACCTTTGGGGCAGATGTGGTCAGCAAATTCCTAAACCGCCATGACCTGGACCTCATATGCAGAGCCCACCAGGTAAATAACAAGGAATTAACACCAAACCTTTTCCTTTTTTTTGTTTTTTTGCTGAGTTAAGCCCACACTATCCTACTGCTATGACCTTTTTCGGTCCATACTTAATTCGTTGTCATTTCATTTAGGACTTGGCCATCATATTTCTTTTTGCTTAAAAAAAGAACAGATTTAGGAACTTATGTATAGAACTGAGAAACCACTTTTTGCATTTCAGACGTTGATGACTGAGATCTTTACCTAACTGAGATTGAAATGTATACCTTTTCCTGTTGACATCTTGTAAGAATTATTACTGCATTAACTGTTGATCTATTTTGGCTCATCCTTGGGTGTTGTATATTGATTCAGCCGTAGGTGGTTTTGTGCTCTTAACCTTGATAGCAGTGTTGGATTTTGAAACTCGCTGAAGATCTATTTCTTGACACCGATTGCTGTAGGCTGCAGAATAATGTCATGTGCCTTCTAACAGGTTGTAGAGGATGGATATGAGTTCTTTGCCAAACGCCAACTGGTCACCCTTTTCTCTGCCCCAAACTACTGCGGGGAGTTTGACAATGCAGGAGGCATGATGAGTGTTGACGAATCTCTCATGTGTTCCTTCCAGGTAATGTAAATGCTTCATAAGAATATTAATGCTGAGTGCTAATGATATTTGCCAAAATACATTTTTACAATTTCTCTCACACATGTACCCTTTCAAAATGTGATTCTTGTCTTTTTGAAGATCTTAAAACCCTCAGAGAAGAAGGCCAAGTACCAGTATGGCGGTGTAAATTCTGGTCGCCCTGTCACCCCACCCCGCACTGCCCAAGCCCCGAAGAAGAGGTGAACATGCAGCCTTATCTCTACTCCCTCCTTCTCATCTTGTTTATCCCTGGTCTGCCACCAACCCTGTAACCCCCTCTTTATAGTGAAGATACAGGGCTTACCTAATTGCTTTATCGTTTTTCCTCTTCCTTCCCCACTCAACCAATCCCTCCCCAACTCCACTGACTACTCTTTTTTTAATGTGTATGTGTACATAAACTTGCTGTGACCAATCTGTTTTATTTTATTATTTTGCTTGTTTGATGGTATTTTTGATATCAATACAAGATAGCCTTTTTTGTGCTTTTACTTCTACGCCGTTTGAGTTGAGTTCTGAGGTTCTGTGTTGTGTAGAGGGGCAAAGTGAGTTTGAAAGACAAAATGGTGTTCAGTTTCACACACAAAAAAGGAATCCTTCCTATGTTTTGTAAGGCACAGGCTTCTGTGCGAAGCAAAAATCCTTGGACACAAACAGAAGTAGCACTTTCACGTTCCAGTTTAACCATTTTAGCATTGCTGCATGTGCAGCAAACTTATAGTTGGACTGCACATGTGAGTATTTATGTACTGGACAAATGCTTCTCCCCAAGAGTAGCAAGGCATGTGATCCTCCAGCTATCGATTCCTCCCCTCCAATATTCTTACTCCAACACTCACACAATAAAATCCTGCTTCTCATAGAGAGTTACCGTAATTTATATTTTCCTGAGTTTATTTATCCCTTGTTCTCATTGAGATGATTTTATTACATTGTCCTCTTGATTCATTTTGGGAGCAACCGAGGTGTGGTCCTTGTACAGAAATTCGATTTGAATTTTTGTAAGGCCAATATTTTGAATGTAAACATACCGGAAAATAGGTGAACGAAAAGTGTTGACGAAGTTGACTTAGCCTGTGTGTTATAGGAAGAAAGCAGATAATGATGGAAATGAACAAATAGCATTGGGTGAAGTACTGCTAATTAATCTACATAAACCTGCACAATGTTAAATCATCAGAAAACGTCAAAATGCTATTCAGAAAAACAAATAAAAAGATTTGAATCGTTAATGTTGTGTCTATATAGCACACAACAAACTAGCAACATTCTGTGGTCTTTGAGGATTTATAATAAAATGCCAGCTATCCCGCTTTCATGTCCGGTCCTTTGGGAGACAGTCAGTAAACTGATGTCAGGAGGTGGGAGGACCAAGCTTTTCCTGCTCAGTGGTAATGGCACCACCTGGTGTATAAATTCTATAGTAGAAAATAGTCAGAATAATACAGAATGTTGTGAATTTCAAACAGCCTTTCATTCCACTGTCAATTCAAAACATGCCATTTATTACAAGAATTTGCTAATCAGCCATTAGCCTGGTTTGCAATTAAATTAAGTCTGCTGTGGATGAGATGACGCTGATCCATGGTGGAAAAATTTTTCTTTTGCTGTTGATGGTATTATGTTTTCTGTTGTATTTTAGCTTCTCTGTTCACTTTGATTACTTTTTCTCTTAATTTATTTCTTGATAATGATAATAAGAACCAATGAAGCATTACCAAAAGCTGTTTTGCAATTTGTACATTTTTGTTTGAAAGTCTATCAATTAAATAAAAATGGATGGAAACC
This sequence comes from Antennarius striatus, assembly GCF_040054535.1. NCBI lineage: Eukaryota > Metazoa > Chordata > Actinopteri > Lophiiformes > Antennariidae > Antennarius > Antennarius striatus. The sequence continues at coordinate 15,274,401 of NC_090792.1, forward strand.
AAAGTAATCATTGCTTGAATGTGTGTCTCTTTCTCTCCAATAAACTGGATTCATTGTAAAGTTACCATCACCACTACACTTTTCACTTCTTCACATGTTAGAAGAAGACCGAGGTCTTCTTCTTCTGTACCTTTCCGCTTGACCCGTTAGGGGTTGCCACAACCATGTCAGCCTATCTTCTGCATCCTCCTCTGTCACACCACCGGCCCTCATCACTCCAACACTGCATCCATACACCTTCTCTTTGGTCTTTCTCTTCTCTTACCTTTCTCTGCCCTCTGATCTGGTAGCTCCATCCTCAGCATCCTTTTAACAATATACGTATATCTTTCCTCTGGACACGTTCAAAACATCCAAGTCTGCTCTATAACTTCGTCTCCAAAATATTTCACCTTGACTGTTCGACTGATGAACTCATTTTTGATCCTATCCAACCTGATCACTCCTAGAGGGAACCTCAACATCTTCTGCTACAACGCATACACACACACACACAACACACACACACACACACACACACACACACACACACACACACACACACACACACACACACACACACACACACACACACATACCTACAAGTAAAACAAAAACAAAAAAAATCAGCCCTTCCTTTGATGAAGTACTTAACTAAACCATGAACACATTAATGGGCCAATACTCGTAGTTGAATTATATATTTATTTGTGCTACTTGTATTTCTTCAATGTGGTTTTGCTATTTTTGCTTCAAGAACAGAGCAACTCTGCATACATGCCCTACGTACATTGTGGTATAAATTAAGTGGTTCCCCGAATGAGGATCGTAGTACACTACTGTATACTGTATTAGTAGTATATCTTGTAGTACATCTTCCTAACTGCATGGCGGCGACATATTTTGAAAACCCTTCCTGGACCGCTGAGTGGAGCTGACGTCAGCATTCTACAGACCATGGAGGGTCACGTGCCCGGATGTTTACTTATTTGTGACGTTTCCCAGACCGGACTGCAAAATCAGTGATACAGGTGCGTGATCGTTATTTTGCGTTTCATGAAATGAAAAGAAACCATATATATAGATATATCTATATAGACTTTGCATATTGTTTAATACTTAACATTACGGTGTAAATACGGTTTAGTGGCTCGAAATAAAAACAATTTCGGAACATAGAGCCCAGTTTTTTGCGGCTCAGGTTGTCCATCAATGCAGAGTTGAACTTGGCTAGTCTTGTTAGCTTGCTTGTGTTATGTCTCCAGGACTTGCTTAAATATGGTGGATGAGTGAATATAGTAAAGTGAGCTTTTTTGTTGCTACCTGTGTTGTTTTCCAGGATAGTTTTCTGTTATTAAAACACTATTTGAATATCTGATTTTACACCTGATTTTACGTCCGTTGTGTTGTGGGTACCACTGGGTGTGTGTATAGGTGTGCAAGTGTGCACATAGTATTGTGGAATGATGCACCCGGATGCTTCCAGGATCTGAATTGCACAGTTAGACCATATTACCTCTAGCAGATGCCATGTTATTCCAAATATTTGTGCTCTTTCATACAGATGGGCTGGGGTTTGTTTTTTTTCAAGGGAGAGGTAAATTTGGATACGGTGGATACAGTCAAAATTTAGTGAACACATTGTGTTTTCATGGTTGAGGCTACTTGAAGAAATATCAGTGAAGTGGCAACTAAACCTCACCTTAATCATGTTATCTCAAAAGGCACACCAAATATAGCTCTAGAATCGCAGGTGCATTTTAAATTCCTCAGTAATGCATACCGAAATAGAGCAATTGGATCAAATTAGATACATGTTCAGAAGACTACTATCACATTTAAAAAAAATAAGCCAAAATTTTTTTTGTATGCGCAAATATTGATTTTGTTGGTCAGACAAAATGAGATACTGCAAAAGATCACAGTGGGCTCTGGGAATTTGTGTTATTGTTTGAGCATTATTGAGCACAAAATATGTATATTAATGAATAAATGACAGACCAACCAAATATATGATAAGCTGCCAAGTGAAGACAATAACAGGCAACGTCAACCCCTTAAGGTGCTTGTAATACACTCTTTTATCCTTTGTTTCTTCATCTCTCCAGGTCGAGACTCATCTCATCAAAGGACAGGCCTCCACTGCTGTCTCAAAAATGAGCTGAGTGTGTCTTAAGCAGTACTTGGAAGAATGGCAAGGTTTAGGCGCAAGACTTGCATTCCATTAATTGCATTGGTGTTGCTTGTGCTCATAATCACCATGGTTTTGAAGATGCTTACACCGGAGGACTCTCCTTTTGGTGCCCCTTTTGATGTGGAGATGATCATGGACAGAAAAAATAAGATGCAAAGAGAATACAAAAATAAAGTAGACCAGATCAAATTTAATGCCTCTTCTGAGTACCATAAAGATACAGAACTGGCAGCTATACTGAGGAAGTTCCCTCCTCCAAATTATAATTTCCATGCCTTCTACTACCAATGGTATGGAAACCCCAAGTTTGATGGAAAATACATTCACTGGAACCACGAGCAACTACCACACTGGGACGTTAAGGTAGCCCAGGAGTATCCACAGGGGAAGCACAACCCACCTGAGGACATTGGGTCCAATTTCTATCCCTTTTTAGGGGCCTACAGTTCCAGGGATCCTGTGGTTATTGCTGATCATATGCAGCAGCTGCGTACAGCAGCAATTGGTAGGATTAACTACAGGCTGTGGAATTATTTATTTAGTTGTAGCTCATCTTTTTCCTCTGAGACCATTTTGCAAGTATGTCATGACTCTTTGATATCATACTAGTCCTGGATCATATGATCCAAGTCAACTGATCTTTTGCAGTTGGCTCTTCTTGTTTCCTCACTGACGCACTTACCTTATGCAAAGAAACTTGACAGACGTTTTTTTTAAATTAATTTTGCTAGCTTGGGAGTTTCATTTCAGCAGGAATATATTCAGTGTTATCAGCCAGAGCAGCCCCTTTAATAAGGTAGCCATGTGACCAAGGCAAGCATCCTGACATGCGTTAAGATTGAATTATAGACAGATGTGGTCAAAAAAATCTGGTAATTTTCCAAAATGAAAGGTTCACAAGCAGATAATAAATAGAAATAATGTAAGTTATGTACAACATAACTTAATGTTTCCACTTTAAGTTATTTGATTAAATTGTGGCTGTTCACCACTGTCCTCATGACTCAATTCCATATCCAGCTTGGCTCTACCTCTTTGTTTTGCATGCCCGCATGTAGGGTAGTGTGATTATTTAGGGAATGGAGAGGTAGTGGTCATCCAGCCCTTCATATGGCCCTCCCACACAGTTTTGGGTAATAAACATACTTTATCCATGCAGTTTGTTATTTTTTGTGTTCTATTGTGTTTTCCAAGTCAGGTCAGATTTGATTTGTCACTACAAAATAGTACCAAATAACAGGCTTGTGTATTACTGGAACTTCACTAGAGAAGTTTGTCAATGCTAAATATTGATGGCTGCACAGAGTTCTAAAATCGGGCTGGCTGAGGAGCAGATGGAGTGTTTATTTGGGCTAATGCAAATGACATGTAAAAATCATTATATAAAAAGATTTGGGCCTTTATCCATCCATCCATCTTCAATCGCTTATCCGGGGCTGGGTCAAAGGGGCAACAGTCTCAAGAGGGATACCCGTACTTCCTTCTCCCCAGACACCTTTCCAGCTCCTCTGGGGGGATCCTGAGGCGTTTCCAGGCCAGCCAAGAGACAGAGTCCCTCCAGTTTGTCCTTTCGGTCATGACGCGAAAGTCATGATGCAAAGCTCATGACCATAGGTGAGGGTAGGAACGTAAATTGACCGATAAATCGGAGCTTCATCTTGCGACTCAGCTGCGGCATCTGTCAATCTCACGTTCCATCCTTCCCTCACTTGTGAACAAGACCCCAGGATACTTAAACTCCTCTTGGGGCAAAGACTCTCCAAGATCTGAAGAGGGCACACCACACTTTTCAGGTCGAGAACCATGGTCTCAGATTTAGGGTTGCTGATCCTCATCCCACTCCCATCCCACTCACCTGCAAACCGTCCCAGCGCACGCTGAAGATCCAAGTTTTCTGAGGCCTACAGGACAACGTCGTCTGCAAAAAGCAGAGATGAAATCCTTTGGTCCCCAAACCGGACTCCCTCTGGATCCTGACTGAGCCTAGAAATTCTGTCCATAAAGTTTTCAAACTTTATGGACAGGGACCGGTCATACAGGGACCGGACAACACTCAACAAAAGGGCCCCGGCCCCCATACTCCCAAAGCACTCTCCACAAGATGCCACGAGGGACATGATTGAATGCCTTCTCTAGACTTACAAAACACATGTCGACTGGTTCTGCAAACTCCCACAATCCCTCAAGCGCTCAATGGAGAGTGTAAAGCTGGTCCAGTGTACCGCGGCCGGGACGAAAATTTCTCCTAAATCTGCGGTTCGACTATTGGTCATCCTCGTTTACAGTACCCTGGAATAGACTTTCCCCTGGAGGCTGAGGAGGGTTATCCCCCTATAGTTGGAACACACATTCCGGTCCCACTTTTTGGAAAGAGGGACCGCCGCCCCGGTCTGCCAATCCAGCAGTACTGTTCCCAACTGCCATGCGATGTTACAGAGACGTGTCAACCATGACAGTCCCTGAACATCCAAAGACTTGAGGTACTTGGGGCGAATCTCATCCACCCCTGGTGGTGTAACCAAGGTGTTTGGCAACCACCACAGTGACTTCAGCTTAGGTGATGGACGAGTCTACCTCTGAGACCTCAGCCTCTGCTTCCTCTGTGTAAGACATGGAAGAGGGATTTAGGAGATCCTCGAAGTATTCTTTAAACTGCCTGACAATATCAGCAGTCGAGGTCAGCAGCTCTCCACCTCTACTGTAAACAGTGTTGACTGTATATCACTTTCCCCTCCTGAGGCTCTGAATGGTGTGCCAAAATTTCTTTGAGGCTGACTGATAGTCCTCCTCCATGGCCTCCACAACTGCTCGAGCTGCAGAACGCCTGGCCTGCCTGTACTTGTCAGCTGCCTCCGGAGTCCTACAATTCAACAAGATTTGATAGGACTTCTTCAGCTTGACGGCATTCCTTACTTCCGGTGTCGGGGGTTACCGCCGCAACAGGCACCAGAGACCTTGCGACCACAGCTTCGAGCAGGCGCTTCGACAATGGAGGTGGAAAACATGGTCCCCTCCGGCTCAATGTCCCCAGCCTCCTGCGGGATCTGAGAGAAGCGGTGGCGGTGGGAGTTAAAAGACCTCACTGTCAGGGTTCTGCCAGGCGTTCCAAAAAAACTTTCAAAACACTTTTTGGGCCTGCTAGTCACAGTTTGCCCATAATGAACACCTTATTCAACCACAGGGATGTCCATAGGGGCACATGGCACCAGGACACCCTAGGCTTGAGGTTGATGATTGACTTTGTTGTCATATCATCAGACCTCCAACCACGTGTGTTGGACACTTGGGTGAAGAGAGGGGCAGAGCTGTCAACCAATCACCACATGGTGGTGAGATGGATCTGCTGGCAGAGCAGGGGGCCGGACAGACAGATTTTGGGCCTCTGACAGGCTGTAAATCATACATGTGCAAGGCTTATTGTGAAAATTATTTTACAATTGCATTTATTTCATAAAATTAAATGTATAGTTCAAACATGTTTTGGCAGGCAGTCTTACAATGTGTAATGGGCAGCACATGGCCCCCATTCTGCCTAAAAAAACAATTATGCTAATGAAGTTTTAACAATGTGAAAAACTAATGAAGTGGAGTTCATGACTAAATTTTTAAGTTCAGTCAAAGCTGATGCCAACCTAAATAAGATTATATAATGATGATATACGTTGCATATGCAAAGTCCATCAAACCATCTTCCACTGCTTAACCGGAGTTGGGTCACAGGGGCAGCAGCAGCTTCAACAGGGAGCCCCAAGCTTCCCTTTCCCTGGCCACATCCACCAGGTCTGACTGGGGGATCCCAAGGTGTTCCCAGGCTGGTGTTGAGATATAATACCTCCACCTGGTCCTGGGTCTGCCCCAAGGTCTTATCTCAGCTGGACGTGCCAGGAACACCTGGCAGGGAGGCATCTGCACCAGATGCCCAAACCACCTCAGCTGACTCCTTTCGATGCAGAGGAGCAGCGACTCTACTCTGAGCTCCTCGCAAATAGTAGTTGTTCTCATCTTTTCATTAAGGGAGACACCAGCTATCTGCCTGAGAAAGACCATTTCTGCCGCTTATAGCCGCAATCTCATTCTTTCAGTAATGACCTATCGCTCATGACCATAGGTGAGGGTAGGAACGAAGATTGAACGGTAGACAGAGAGCTTTGCCTCTCGACTTAACTCCCTCTTTGTGGCAACAGCACCGTAAATGGAATGCAATACCGCTCCTGATGCCCCAATTCTCCGTCCAATCTCACGCTCCATTGTTCCCTCACTTGTGAACAAGACCTCAAAATACTTAGACTCCTTCACTTGTGGAAGAACCCCATTCCCCACTCGGAGAAAGTAACCCACCAACTTCCTGCTAAGGACCATATGCAGCAGGAAGCATATGCAAAGTTTGCTGAATAAACCAGGGCTTCGAAATGGTTCATGGAACGAAAACAAAAACCAGAAACTCTTGGTATTTTTCCAGGAACAGAACCGAAAACTTTGTTTTTAAATGTTCCAAAATAGAAAATAATTGTAACCGGTTAATACCGAGGTTTTTTTTAATTTTTGAAAAAATATGACCTCATGTTTCCCTTCCTGTCATTCACTCAATGCATGATGAAGGAGAAGATAAGTTGAGGCATATCACCAGCAGTCAAGGAAAAGGCAGTCCCCCAACTTGATTATATTCATAACACTGTGACTGCAGTTTGTCAGTCTTAAAAGATTTTTGATTTGGACATTAACGCATTGGCTGCCAGTCATTTTCAGTGCAGTGTGTTCCCGTACTTCCAGTGCTTTGTAACAATCTACTTCGGTGAACTTCCTCCGACACTCCAGACATTTATCTGTGTTTTCTTTCCGGTCTTGACTGATCACAAGATGCTTCGTTCAGAACGACACATGTTCGCTTCTTGGTGAGGTCTGACAAGCAAGGTCTGACAAGGTCTGACAAGCTGCTGCATCATAAGATGCAGCAGCTTCTCCATCTTCCTCTGACTCTCCATCCTCTGTTCCGTAACTGGATCAGTGCTGTTGTGCTGTTTATTGTTGGGACATATCTACAGTATGTAAACTAATTGCTTTAATTGCCAATTTTAGAGTACTAAAGCTACCTTCTTATTTATATTTACAAGGAACATTATTAACCGGTTTGGAAACTATATTTTTTTGTTCTAACCAGTTCAGGAACTTCCGTTCATGGGTGGAGTGTAAAACCGGAAACATTATAATTCTGTTTCTGTTCAAAACAAACCAATTGGCAAAAAATTCTGGTTCAAAGACCTGGAATAAACACAAGCATATAAAGATCTAAATAGTATTAACTGGATTCAAAAATGATATTGAACGATACAAGACTTAGTTACTTTAAGCTGTAGTAACTTCCTGTCTAGCAGAAAACTGTCAAAGTATTAGAACTAGTTAAGCTGTGTTGTGTTAAGCTGAATACAAAACACAAATGAACAAAAAATTCGTAATTCCCATTGATGGATTTTTGTGGGAGGCCTGGACTGTGTGATAAACCACACAATAGGAGAGTCACATTAATTGTGTGTATGTAGGTGTGCAGGTTTGTGTGCCTTTCAGCATTGAAACCCTACAAAAGAAGCCTTCAACAGTTACTCCCAGTTATGTTCTTATTTATATTCTCAAATTACAGAACATATTGCAGATTTTTTTTCAATATTGTGTATGTCTAACCAATTCATTGACTTAGAAAAATTAAGAATGGTCTTGCATCATCCTATATATCATGTATAAATTAGTGTTCATTCTGTTTCAAGGTTCATACTTGTAAATGTTTTCTCCCAGGTGTCATAGCTGTTTCCTGGTATCCTCCCAATATGAATGATGACAACGGTGAATCAGTGGATGAACTTATGCCTTTGCTTCTAGACAAGGCTCATAAATACAATATTATGGTCAGTGGATACATAAAAATGAGTTTTGTAACCTTTTCTGTTTGGTTACATACTGTGAATGGATAGAGTTGCTTTGAAATGTTTAATATTCATAAGATTTAGTATTGATTATTTACAATTGAAAGGGATTATTTTCTTTTATTATTGTTTTTTGTCATTTTTGTCATACAGGTCGCATTTCACATTGAACCGTACAAAGGAAGAAATGAAGTCAACATGTTCTCTAATGTAAAATACATCATTGATAAGTGAGTACTGCTGTGTTTCTTTGGCAACGTGACTTTACTCGCCCTCTAAAGATTACTCTTATAATTCCACGTAATTATCAAGTTTGCATTTATCTGTCATGCTGTTCCTGCTCAACTTTCCTTATTTTGCTTATTTCTCTTTTGTCATGCTACCTCAGATATGGAGTGCACCCTGCTTTCTTCAAGTACCGGACAACCAATAACAGGCGGCTTCCACTTTTTTATGTTTATGACTCATATCTACTCAACTCAGATCAGTGGTCCAAGCTGCTAAAGCACACAGAGAGTAACAGCATCAGGCATACGCCATATGATGCCATCTTCATCGCTTTGCTGGTTGAGGAGAGACATAAGAGGGACATCCTGACTTCCGGTTTTGATGGTGTCTACACCTACTTTGCTACAAATAGATTTTCATATGGGTCCACTCAGAAGAACTGGGCTTCTATTAAAGCTTTTTGTGAAAATAACAATTTGTTATTCATACCAAGCGTGGGCCCAGGGTATATTGACACAAGCGTTCGACCCTGGAATTTCCAGAACACTCGAAACCGCATCAATGGCAAATACTATGAAAACTCACTGAGCGCAGCATTACAAACAAAGCCCGATTTTATTTCTATAACATCATTTAATGAATGGCATGAGGGAACACAGATTGAAATGGCACTTCCTAAAACAGGTACAAGGGTGTATTTGGACTACCTTCCGAATAAACCTGTGATCTATTTGGAGATAACTCGCAAATGGGGTGTGATATTCAATGTTGAACGACAAAAGTGGAAGGAGTGATCTCATTTAAGTCTTGCTTCCTTATTTACACTACACTATTTCCTTTTAGTGGCAATACCTGTGTATGAGTACTAATCTCCAGTTGTTAATATTGCTAGGTGATAAGAGCTGATTTTCCGTGCTGGAAAGAGATTTTACCTTACAGACCATCTTCTTTAAACTTGATGACCATTACGCTTAATAGAAATACATATTTTAACCGGTTTACAACACCTCAGTCTGCACACCCCACATACATTTTACCCACACCCAAAGTTTTTTATCCTGAAAATGGTGGCCTCTCAGTGCTATACTGGTGTACTTTACTCTGTCTCACGCTCTGCATAAATGCAATGAAGGCATTGGGGGTTTGTGTTGCTGGTCCTTTGACAGCTGAGATAATTGCAACTTTGAGTTGTTCACCTTGGTCTTCTGGCCTTTTTTTCCTGACAGTAAACAACAGTCATAGTCTTAAACAAAATGGGATTTCAGTTGTTAAAGTTAGCTCAAAGCACATGCGATGCGCGACTTCTCACCCGGGGGATACCCTGCCTCTTGACCGCAGCCAGCAGGGATAGGATCCAGCAAGAACTGTGTATCTTCGCTAAACGACTGGAGACATAATTACAGTGTCTCATCTTCAAGAAGATGAATGAATGAATGAATAAATTCTAAAAGTATTGAACATACTGTGTATTCTGACTCTTGTTCAACCTATACCTGAGCGTTTTCCTGTGAAGCTCTGACTGGACTGTAGAAACGTCTACCGTCTGGAAAAGATTTCCATTACTCAATAGGTGAGTTTATGACAAGTTACGCTTTTATTGTTGTCGTGCATCAACATCAGTTACTTTCAAACACGACACAAATACCAACATATAACAGCTGCAGGATGAACCACCTGCATATCCAACAATACATTCTGAGTGAACCCGAAACCGCCTTGCTGTGCGGCAAAAGTGCAAAATACTGCTCTGCCGTGCGGCCCCAGTCAGGGACTTTGTTTAGGTCAAATTGTCATTTCTGGGTAGAGTTTCCTGTTTTTCATGGACTTGTGGCCTTGGTTTCATGAGGGGAGATGTCAGTCATGCTTTTGGAAAGAAAAAGCTCCCAGTTGTTGAATGATTAAACTTTTACTTGTAAAAACACTTCAGCCCATCACTCATGCTCAGTGCTTGCTGATAGTAAATTGTTTAAAATGAAACATTTTGTGTGTATCTTATCACTGTGCTACAAAAGTAGGTGCTTCTGCTGTTTAGAACCCTTGTTCATCAACTTATTGGTGAGTGTATTACTTTGACTCCCTTCTTCCCAAGGAAAAGTGCGTCGCCCCCCTTTTGCTGTCCCTAGCAAATACTATGGGTGACCAACCTGCGTTTGTAGTTTCAGATCCTACCGTTGATGAGCTCCTGGTACTGCTATATATTTCTATTTACTTTACCCTTCCCTATTAGCTCTGGGATAGTACTATCTTATTTCTTTCAGTGAATGACACGCCATCACATTTAACAACGTACGTTTATTTGTCCACACACAGAACACATGACATTATCACAAAATTCAACAATATAAAACAAAAACAGTCCCAACAGATACTGAAATAAAATTTACTCTAAGCCGGCTCTTTATCTCCTCCGTCTCCTCCGCGCGTTTCTCTCCTCCTCTCCTCTCCTCTCGCTGGTGATGTCCGATTTGTTCCGGAGCTCCGATAAACGCCCCGGACTCGGTGGGCGTTCCCGTGTGAAGCACCGCTTCAAACGTGGAGAGACCACGTGACTGATGACATTTGGCACACAAGTGCGCCGAAACACTAAGCGCCCCATTCACCAGGGGACGCAGTTTAGTAGTCAATGGGTAATCTGAAACACCGGCCGGTCACAGACGTGTCAAAAATGGATGAAACAGCGCGGTGCGCTGCCAGTCGTGTCAGTATCCTTGGAATTGATCACAAAGTAGATTTTAATTTCTGAGAAACTTATTTTCAGGCTCTGTTTTCTGGGCTCATCGAGCGTTGACTGGTTGCAGTGGAGAACCCCGCCAAAGAGGGCGTCCACATTGTCAATGAATGGGGCGCCTATTACTGAAACAGTTTTCGGCACAATTGTCGCAAACGGTTCGAATCCCCATGGATCGCCATTCAGACATCAATACCTCTCGCATGTGCTCCCCGATCTTCCGGGCACTTGACCCTTTCCCCGCGCCCCATTGGTTCATGAAACCCACCGTATGTTTGCAGGTTAGTCTCTCTGTGTGTAAAAATTAAACAACGAATTTCCTCCAACCTGAATTAAACATTTTAACAATACTTTAACGAGCTTATTTTATCTGTGAATTGATATTTATATTTTTTATTTTATTTATGAACTATTTTTAATGATCAGAGATCTTAGCCCTATTAAACACAAGGCTACCATGTGAAATTTGAAGAGGAAAGGCAGGTTGTAGAAGAAGTAGAATAATTTTACTGTACTGTAGTAGAAGGACATTACCATTTAAAGGCCCAAACTGTCAACGCAGAGTAGAGTAGAGCAGGACTTCATTCATCTCTTCAGGGGGTGAGGTTATTACTTAGACTCCTTCAGAAAATAGAGAATTTTTTTTGAAGTGGAAAGACAGGTTTACTTCATTTTTTGACCTTATCCGGAATTTCAAGAATCCACTAGAAGCAATAGGTACGTCAACCTTACTTTAGAGAAGAAAGGATAGTCAAGCTGGACACACCATGAATATCTCATTGTAAGTCTCAAATGGCTTTCATGTTTTCAATTTTATAAAATAGCTGTCTTTAAATCTTGGTCAGTCAGACAGAGGGCATCAGTGTTATTACCGGTTATCAGATTGACAGAAAAGCATTTAGAAGACAGTGATCTAGTATTTAAAAGCTAGTTGTCTGTTTTTTTTACTTCTGTTTTAGGGAATGTGTTTATTTTAATTAGTTTTTTATGTTACTCCTCCTGTCCTTAAGCAATTTTGTTAATTGTAATTGTGTTCCGTTCCGTGCGCCTCTCTCCCTCACCCTGGAGAGCGACCGCAGCAGCGCTCATTGTTTCCTTAATGGGGGGAGAGTTGAGAGTTGGAGCTGGGAGTTAGAAGTTGGAAGTTGGAGTCAAGCGTTTTTGAATATTATGCATGATTGCCACTGGTAGTGTCAGTTTTCTCTGTATATACTTTTTTTTTTTTTGTTGCACTGGGTTTTTGGTTTTGGGAATTCTGATCTGCACTGTAAAATATTTTTTCACTGCTTGTTGGTGAAAAATAAAAACCCCACCAAAAACGGATCTTTTGCGGCTGCGCCATCAAAATTTTCCCCCCACTGCATTCACGAACCCGTGACAGTAATTTTTTTTACAGTTGAGAATAATGTTGTATAATCATGAAAATGTTTTTAGAAGAATTTTACTGTACTGTATTAGAAGGATATTACCATTTAAAGGCCCAAACTGTCAACGCAGAGTACAGTAAATTAATTTTTCCGTCACATTACACACAGCACAGTACGTACACAGAAAGAAAAGACACAGAAAGTAATGCCAACACCAAATAGAAAGAGTAATAAATAGTAACCCCCCCGACAGAGAGAATAATAAATAATAAATAACTCACTAATTAAAGGAATATACCAATACAGAGACCTAAATGGGTTTAGGAATGAAGGGCATGAATAAATAAACCTGGATAGGCGTGGACTGAATATTATTTTAGTCTGTATATTGTTTACATTGTTTGGTGCATTGTTTCCGTCATCCCTCTGCTCTCGTGTGAACTCCCTTTTTCTTCATCTCCCCCAGAGAGGAGTTGAGCAGTTTAATGGCTCGGGGTGGTGAAGGAGTTCTTTAGTCTGTTTGTCCTGCATGTTGGGAGGCGCAGCCTCTGGCTGCTCAGGCTTCTAAGGCTCCTCTGGTTGTTAAGGGGTGGGCGGATCCTGTGATCGATACTTCGCTCCTCCACCAATTTCCTCAAAGCGCAGCTTCTCTGTGCAAATAGCGCACGCCCTTCTCTCTTTCGCCCAGCGCACCCTGCTGCTCTCTGAGTCTCTGCCTGAGTGACTCAGGCACACCTTCAACCCCTCCCCCCACCTGGCCACTGGCCTGCTCCTCCGGACAGAGACAATGTACTCTGGCAGAGGCTTTTCAGCCACAAAAATCAACAAGACCCAGGTAATCTGTTTTTCACAATGTAATTGGGTATCAATTTTAGGAGACTGGTTCAATGGTTATATGTTCACCCAGTTGAAAAAATCTTGTTTTACTAAGGGCTACAGCTATCCATTACCCAAGGAATCGATTAATCTATTGATTGATTCTATTACTAAAGTAATCAGATAAAAATACAAGGTTCACAATATGTTATTGATATTGCTTTTTATGTGGCTGCTTTCCTATTTGGTCTGAATTGTAATGACAAATAAAAGTTACATAGTGAATGAGAAGAAACACCATTTCCATTAGTGTAATATTTATTACCCCAAAAATAAGTCTCTCATAATCTCTAACTTATTGTGAAACATGTACATTAAAGTGCTAAACAAACTTTAATTCCTGAAATAAGATTACGTTACATTGCTGCTTTTTTTTGGTTTGACTCTTGACTTTTGTTCTGAAACAGTTGTTGTAGTAAAAGTATTTTATTTTTTTATACTGTTAATGTTTGCATTGTAGTTATTTATTAAAAAATGAAACATTTTTATTGCCTAAAATATTTGAGCTGTGTTTATCACAATTATAATAAAGTAACTTGGGGTGGGGGGTGGGGTGTCAATTATTCAATGATCATGACATTTCCAAGCAAAAAGTATCGGTATCGTATCGGTATTGGTATCGATACTACCTTGTATTTACTTGGAATCGGATCGATACCAAAATTCCCGGTATCACCCACCCCTACTGGTTATTGGTAACGGTGTGCAGAGGGTGGCTGACATTGTCCATGATGTCCAGCAGTTTGTCTAAGGTTCACTTCTCTGCCACCGTTGCCAGAGGGTCCAGCTTCATCCCAAATACTGAGCAGGCCAGCCTGATCAGCTTTTCCAGCCTGGAGAGATCCTCCTTGGTCACGTTCCCTCCCCAACACCCCACAGCGTAAGGCAGGACGCTGGCAACCACAGACTGATAGAACATCCACAGGAGCTTCCTGCAGACGTTGAATGCCCTCAGCCTCCTTAAAAAGAACATCCTGCTCTGTGCTTTCTTGTACAGCTGCCTTGTGTTGCTGGTCCAGTCTAGTTTGTTGTCTAGCTACAGCCCAAAATATTTATAGGTCTGCACAATCTCCACCTCTTCTGTTCCTATCAGAACTGTACTAAGTTGGGGTCTGCCCTTCCTGAAGTCGATGACCAGCTCTTTAGTTTTGGAGGTGTTGAGCTGCAGACTGTTGCTACGACACCAGTCAACAAAGTCCTTCACCACGCATCTATACTCCTCATCCTCATTGTCCCTGATACATCCCATGATGACTGTGTCATCTGCGAACTTCTGGATGTGACACAGTTCTGTGTAGTAGCAGAAGTCTGCCGTGTACAGGGTGAAGAGGATTGTGGACAAAACAGTCCCCTGTGGAGCACCGATGCAGCTGGCCACAGTATCAGACGTGGTGTCCTTTAACCTGACGAACTGTGGTCTGTTGGTGAGGTAGTCATGGTGAAGTAGTCATGTGGTCTGTTGGTGAGGTAGTCATGGAAAAAGTTGTTAACAACAATATAAAGACATATTAACCTCCCTCAGCAGACAGACAGTGTTTATCCAATATTAACCAGTTTGTCACAGATAATTCAACAGTTACACATTCCATTATATTGTTAACGGATATCAACATACTCTAAATCTCAAACTTAATGTTATCCCTCCAATCAGAAATCCTTGTCTATGTTTTCATGAATCCATGTTTCTGACATTGTGATGATGTTGAATGGTATTTCAAATGTTCTCTTTGATCCTTAATGTATCAAAGATTAGTGTAGAGGCTCCTACTATTAAAGTGATTCTGTTGTAGTAATCCTTGGTGTTGTAGCCCACTCCTAGTGAATACATTTCTGATCTAGGTTCATAAGGAGCTGAGGGTGTGAACTGTAGCAAGCGTACATGAAAGTACATAAACAAGATAAATTTCGAACGGTTTGTTCTTACTCCAACAAATCTTAAATAACAAAAAAATGCATGTTAACAAAACAACAATTGGGCCCTCCAAAATAATAAATCTTTTCTGTTTGGCATCACTTTTCAAATCTACTCTCCGTAAAATCTTAAATGTCTTTAACTGTTTGTGAAATAGAGTGCACTCTTTTCAATTGTGGATGACAGTCCAGGTGACTGGCACCACCCTATCCCAGTGTGGAGTATTCCATGAGTCCATTGAGTCCAAGTTGTATCATTCTGAGAGGCTCGCCACCAATAAGACTGGATCCAGAAGTAGTCCTCACTCTGTCCTTAAGACCTGACCAAGATATATGGTAGCAAATCCCAGAGACTTCCCAACTCAGTGTCTTCTAGAGCAGCGGTCCCCAACCTTTTTTGCGCCACGGACCAGTTTCATCTAAGACAATATTTTCACGGACCGGTCTTCATTTGCTCGATAATCGTTAAGGACGCCAGGACAGCTGTAGTCTAATAATAAATTGTCCGCAGTGGACATCAACAGACAATAAACAAAGTTTTTTTCATAAATTGATAATCAACATCTCTGTTTCGTCTCTGTAAATGAAATAATTATAAGAAATAATTACATTAAAAACTCAATTCAAGTGACTGCACTGATGAGGTTTATTTTGAAATTTCGCGACTTACAATCAGTGCATTCAACGCAGGAGAAATATTGATCATTTCCAATAGAAGGGTCAACAAGTCAATCAAATAATAGTAATTACAATAATGAGAATTAGTGGATGGGGACCGCTGATCTAGGGGTAACGGGAGACAATGACACATGACGTGTGTACCATACGTCCGATCTACTCCGCAGTTTGGTTTTCGGTCACAGCAGAAAATCGCTTCACAAAGACAGGAGGTTGGAAATGGAAGCAGGGTTTTCGATACTTTTTGGGCGATCTCAGGATAATCTGCCTTGACTTAAATCCAGAACACTGGTGTGTGTATGGGCGCTTCATTGTGTGTGTGTTGATAACTTGTCACGTGACCGAGACCCGTCAAGCGGAACAGATGCATGAATTTGTCAGTCATTCCACACACTGTTCTAGAGCATTCAAATATCCTGCACATTAATTAGTAAGTTGCAAAACCTTAAGTTTCAACGTTTTTTAATGCTGCATCAATTTCTGTACTCTGCTTGCCACAAGCATGTCTTGTCTCTTTCCTCTCTCTCATCTGGGGTGGCAGTACCTCAGTTGGTAGAGCAGGTCGTCGAATTATCCAAGATCGGCGGTTCATTTCCTGCTCCCTACCACTCTCCCACTGCCAGTGTGAGCTGGCCCAGCTCACCTCCCAAGCAATGCCAAGGTGCACTGAAACAAGGCACCGTCCCCTTCACAAGCTGCTCTTTCAGGGTGCTCCAAAGATGGGGCTGCCCGTCACTCGGCCTTCGCTTTATTTACTGCATTCCTACAGGCCCCTTGTGTGTGTGCTTGGTTGTTTCAGGGGCCTGTACAAAAACATATATATGATTACTAACAGACTAACCACGGGTGAAAACAATTATTTCGCTATGGGGATCGTTAAAGTGTTCTTCTTCTATCACGCAGGTAAGTCGTGACTGGGTTGTTACTGGGTTGTTATTGTTACTGGGTTACATGATAATATCAGATTAAGTGACCTCTTATGCAGGAAGCATATTTTAAAAATTTAATTGAGATGTTGCACACTTTGATGTAATAGACGGACTTGAATAAAGCATGAGTTTTTAGGGTTCCTTTACTTCCAAAATACTGCAAAACAGACACACGCACATCAGTCACTTCTTTGTGTGCCGCAGGCTGTCCATCTACTCAGTATGACACAGCTGCCCGTGCATTCTTAAGGACCCCTAAGGCCACCTGGCTGCCCAAAGTGCCTGTGTGAGCTCTGGTCATTGTAACCAGGCATTGATTACTGAAATACTACATTCAACATTGCATATGAACAGAATATCTTCTTTTCCTTTCGGCTTTTCCCTTCAGGGGTCGCCACAGCGAATCAATTTCCTCCATCTAGCCCTGTCCTTTGAATCCTCTTCTCTCACACCAACTACCTTCATGTCTTCCCTCACTACATCCATAAACCTCCTCTTTGGTCTTCCTCTAGGCCTCCTGCCTGGCAGTTCAAAACTCAGCATCCTTCTACCAATATGTTCACTATCTCTCCTCTGGACATGTCCAAACCATCTCAGTCTGGCCTCTCTCACTTTATCTCCAAAACTTCTAACATGTGCTGTCCCTCTGATGTACTCATTCCTGATCCTATCCTTCCTGGTCACTCCCAGAGAGAACCTCAGCATCTTCATCTCTGCTACCTCCAGCTCTGTCTCCTGTCTTTTCTTCAGTGACACTGTCTCTAGGCCAAACAACATCGCTGGTCTCACCTTTCCTTTCATTTTAGCTGAAACTCTTCTATCACACATCACACCTGACACCTTCCTCTACCCGTTCCATCCTGCCTGTACACGCTTCTTCACCTCTTTTCCACACTCTCCATTGCTCTGGACTGTTGAGCCTAAGTACTTAAAATCCTCCATCTTCTTGATCTGTTCTCCCTGTAACCTCACTCTTCCACTTGGGTTCCCCTCATTCACACACATGTACTCTGTCTTACTGCGGCTAACCTTCATTCCTCTCCTTTCCAGGACAAACCTCCACCTCTCTAGCTTCTCCTCCACCTGTTCCCTGCTCTCACTGCAGATCACAATGTCATCTGCAAACATCATAGTCCATGGAGATTCCTGTCTAACCTTGTCTGTCAGCCTGTCCATCACCATAGCGAACAAGAAGGGGCTCAGAGCTGATCCCTGATGCAGTCCCACCTCCACCTTGAACTCCTCTGTCACACCTACAGCACACCTCACCACTGTCTTACAGTCCTCATACATGTCCTGCACTGCTCTAACATACTTCTCTGCCACTCCAGACTTCCTCATACAATACCACAGTTCCTCTCTGGGCACCCTGTCATAAGCTTTCTCCAGATCTACAAAAACACAATGCAGCTCCCTCTGGCCTTCTCTGTACTTCTCTATCAACATCCTTAACGCAAATACTGCATCTGTAGTACTCTTTTTTGGCATGAACCCATACTGCTGCTCACAAATGCTCACTTCTGCCCTTAGTCTAGCTTCCACTACTCTCTCCCATAACTTCATTGTATGGCTCATCAGCTTTATTCCTCTGTAGTTGCCACAACTCTGCACATCTCCCTTGTTCTTAAAAATGGGCACCAGCACACTTCTCCTCCATTCCTCAGGCATCTTCTCACTATCTAAGATCCTGTTGAACAACCCAGTCAGAAACGCTACTGCCACCTCTCCTAGACACTTCCAAACCTCTACAGGTATATCATCAGGACCGACTGCCTTTCCACTCTTCATCCTCTTCAATGCCCTCCTCACTTCATCCTGACTAATCTTTGCTACATCCTGGTCCACAACAGTCACCTCTTCTAGTCTTTGTTCTCTCTCATTTTCTACGTTCATCAACTCTTCAAAGTACTCTTTCCATCTTCCCATCACACTACTGCCACCTGTCAATAGACTTCCATCCCTATCCTTAATCACCCTAACCTGCTGCACGTCCTTCCCATCTCTGTCTCTCTGTCTTGCCAACCGGTATAGATCAGTCTCTCCCTCCTTACTGGCCAACCTAGCATACAAGTCATCATAAGCTTCTTTTTTGGCCTTTGCTACCTCTACCTTCACCTTACGCTGCATCTCCCTGTACTCCTGTCTACTCTCCTCAGTCCTCTCAGTGTCCCACTTCCTCTTGGCTAACCTCTTTCTCAGTATACACTCCTGTACCTCCTCATTCCACCACCAAGTCTCCTTATCTACTTTCCTTCCAGATGACACACCAAGTACTCTCCTACCTGTCTCCCTGATCACATTAGCTGTAGTTGTCCAGTCATCTGGAAGAACCTCCTGACCACCCAGAGCCTGTCTCAACTCCTTCCTAAAAGTCATGCAACACTCTTCCTTTTTCAGCTTCCACCATTTCGTCTTCTGCTCTGCCTTTGCCCTCTTGATCTTCCTCACCACCAGAGTCATCCTACACACCACCATCCGATGCTGTTTGGCTACACTCTCACCTACCACTACTTTGCAGTCACTGATCTCCTTCAGGTTACACCGTCTACACAAGATGTAGTCTACCTGTGTGCTCCTACCGCCACTCTTATAGGTCACTCTATGTTCCTGCCTCTTCTGGAAGAAAGTATTCACTACAGCCATTTCCATCCTTTTTGCAAAGTCAACAGCCATTTCCATCCTTTTTGCAAACGCAACCCTCTGTATTTATCCGGGCTTGGGACCGGCACAATAAGACACTGACTTGTGTCCTCTTGTGGCTACATTGCATATGAACAGAATATGAACCCACAAAATAATAAACTCATATAAAATCAAAAGTTACAAAAACAATACAGGGTGATAGGGGGTTCACACATCTTAACATGTGTCCCACAGACAAAAACCTTCATAATTTGATGAATTGTCTTGATTTTGGATCTTCTTGATTGTAATCTGTCATATTTTTTAATTCATCTGCCTTTTCCAAGGTGGAGGATGCCATCTATTCCGCAGAAAAAAGTCCTACACCACATCCTGAGGGGCATGGTCTTCATGGGATGCTATGCAATTCTGTTTTTGATGTATTCTATGCCACATACCTTTTGGTCATTGGGTTTAAAGGACCAGAGCCTCTTCTCCAACACAAATAGCAACACAAATATGACCATAGTGCTGATGTGGTCATGGAATTACAAAAACAATTTGAGTCTCTGCAAGTATGCTATCAACATTGAGGGCTGTCTCATCACATCAGACAAGAGACTCTACAACAGGTCAGATGGGGTGATTGTCCAAAATAGGAGGCTCCACCAGAACATTTCTGGACTGCCGCAACTCCCACGACCATCCTTCCAGAAATGGGTATGGATGAATAAGGAATCGCCCAAACACACTCGCCTGATCCCTGGAGCGGAGAAACTGTTCAATCTAACAAGCACTTACCGTTTTGATTCTGACATTCCACAGCCTTATGGATCCATTGTGGCAGAAGAGAGCCAGGGGGATCTTGCCCTACCCATCAAAGACAAACTGGTCTGCTGGATTGTGAGCAACTGGCACAAATACCATGAACGGTTTATATACTACAATGAGTTCAGGAAACATATTAATATTGTAGTATTTGGAAAAAAGTTTGGGGGACATATTTCACGGGAGGAGTACCACCGCATCATAGCCAGTTGTAAGTTCTACCTGTCTTTTGAAAACTCGATTTTCAAGGATTATATTTCTGAAAAATTCTACAATGCACTATCTTTGGGGACAGTGCCAGTAGTTCTCGGGCCACCCAGAGATAATTATGAGAGAATTATCCAGGGAGACGCCTTCATCCACGTGAATGACTTCAATTCGTCTAAGGAGCTGGCTGATTATCTGCTGCTGCTGGACAAGAACGAGGCAAAGTACCTCAAGTACTTTGAGTGGCGACGGCACTTTAAAGTCAAGAGCGGTCCTTCCATCCTAAACACTGCATGCCGAGTTTGTGATCACCTGCGCAGTCACAAGGAGAAAGAAACAATCGACCTCGTTCAGTGGTACTGGCATTGATGGTGTTCTGAAGGATTGTACAGTATTATTCCTGTTTAATTTACAGATGGAATGTTTGGTTTTAGTCTATCATCTGCTTATTGTTTTTGTGTTGTCTTTGCTTAAGAATAAGGTTGAGCATTGTTACATTCTAAGCTACCATATTAATTACCATATTACCATATCACCTCCTACAAGCTCCTAATTTGGGGCTTGCCCTAAAATCGCGACCTGTCACTCTGCCTCCCACTGTGTGTGTATTAACTGTATGCTTACAGGTCACTGGTGTTTGTTGTGTGTTTGTTTCAGGGGCCTGTACTAACAAATACTGTAAAAATGCATATTCATATAAAGGTGTGTTTTATTTATTTAATAACTTTTGTTAGGGCAGATGGTCCAAGCCAGGGGTCGGCAACCTATAACATTCGAACAGCCGTTTGGACCTGGTTTCTAGAGAAAAGAAAACACTGGGAGCTGTAACTACTTTCTGACATTTAAATTGACTGTATATGTTTTTTTACTTGTGCACTTCTACAGTGTGTTGCTTATGAAATCCATTTTTTCTGTTGCCACCTATGTACCAAACAAAAAACACCACGAGCCATTATCCTTATATTGGCTGTCAGAGTGTGTAGCGGAGCCTTGATTTGAATTAAAAAAATAAATTGAAATAAGAGCACTATTTCATTGAACAGTGAAAATAAATGTTTAAAAAGTATCTGTATAATTTTTTTTATTTTACTTGGTTGATGGGACTTCTGAATCTACCAGACTTGAATAGATCAGAAAACATAAGGTAGGAGTTTGAGAAAATAATAGACATGGACCGTAAAGACAAAACCAGACACACACATGCAGACACACACCACCAGAGAGGAAAATATCAATTTAAATGTGTCATTTTTATTTAACAGTGCACTGTTTTCACTGAGGAAAATACAGGAGACAGAGCTGGATGTAGCAGAGATGAAGATACTGAGGTTCTCTTTGGGAGTGACCAGGATGGATAGGATCAGGAATGAGTACACATGTTAGAGGTCTTGGAGATAAAGTCAGAGAGGCCATACTGACATGGTTTATACATGTCCAGAGGAGAGATAGTGAATATATTGGCAGAAGGATGCTGACTTTTGAACTGCCAGGAACTGCCAGGCAGGAGGCCTAGAGGAAGACCAAAGAGGAGGTTTATGGATGGAGTGAAAGAAGACATGAAGGTAGTTGGTGTGAGAGAAGAGGATGCAGAAGACAGGGTTAGATGGAGGCAACTGATTCACTGTGGCGACCCCTGAAGGGAAAAGCCCAAAGGAAAAGGAGTGCAAAATCACATCAGTTACAGATTTTCCTGAAAATGATGTTATAAGCAGCTCCTGAAGACCTGACCATAAGATTTAACAAAGAGCCTTGAACGTGGCTACAGTTCTTCCAGATTTCACAGAATTCAAAAATGAAATAAAATCGGACCTCAAAAATGAAATAAAGTCTGACCTCAAAGATATAACAAAAACTCGTTGCTCGTGTAAACATGATGAGACCGGCTGGTGAGATAATTAAAGCTGTGTTTTCCGACAATCGTCATGGACAATGAGAGATCGTGGATAACAATGGAGCTCAGCTAATGCAAACTAATGAAACATGGGATTTTACTGGTAAGACCAAGTTTTTCTCTTGTGTGTGTGTGTGTGTGTGTGTGTGTGTGTGTGTGTGTGTGTGTGTGTGTGTGTGTGTGTGTGTGTGTGTGTGTTTTATCACAAGGGCTAAAAAAGTGGGACAGTAACAGTGAGGGTTACACATAACTTTCACTTGGAGGAGATAAAGCTGCTTTCATTCACCAAAAGCAGATAATTGTTCTGAATTTGTAATTAATGTGTAATTGGTTATGTGTTTGCTGTTATGCTGGGGATAGCCTCGGGCGGACACACACACACACACACACACACACACACACACACACACACACACACACACACACATCTGACTGAAGCAGCGCTAACTAGTTAGCCAAATGCTGATTTCAACAGTTTGTGAGGAACTTTTAGTGTGTAGCTCTGAGCTAAGTCGTTACCACGCACCTCTACCGTAGCCTTAACGGACTCGGACTCCCCTCGGGGATGACCACGCCCATATCCGGGTGGACAATCAGATGTGACTCATGATACGTCAATTACGCTCTGCTTGTGACGTCACACATGGCACTTCATGAATCTGATCCTTTTTGATTTTCTCCTGCCATGAATCCAAAAGATTCCAAGTATCTACTGATCCAGGGAACATTTGTTTTCCAGATTCTAGGATTTGGTCGGGTTAGGGAGGATCACTATGTATATGTAGACACCTGGAAAAAATGTGGTTTTCATAATTGGAACCCTTTAACAAAGTTGCAAGTGAATTCACACTTGTCGTTTCAATCTCAGACAACGTTTCATTCATTATTCGGCCAAGATTGTGTCCCTGTTGTTTGACCATGATGTTTGTGGACTGAATAAATCGTTCATTTAAAGCAGTGCTTCTCAAATAGTGCCCCCCCCAGTGCATAAAACTATGCACTGTCTAAATGAGCTCATTGTAACCATTAATCCTGAATTCCTAATTTTGATAAAAAAGAAAAAGAATCAACACAAATTGTTCATTCATTTTTGTTTTGTAGGTTATAGTGTTTTATACAATGTGCTCCGTAGTTAATGTTGCTGAACTGAATTTGAATTTTGTATCATTTATTGATTTTATTTAAAATTATTTTTTAGTATCAAATGATGCAATAAGTTGGTCAAAATGTTTACAGTTTAAAATACACAATTGCAAACAACTTGTAATGACAGGGTACCATATCATGTGGTTTTGCCTAAAAATAATAAAAGAAAAGAAAACTAAAACAAACAGAAACGACATGATGTGTACTGCATTGAAATTGTGCCCCCCCCACACACACACACAGCAAGAGACAGAGAACAAGAGAAAGACAGAGGATGTCAGAGACACACAGAGAGAGAGAGAGAGAGAGAGAGAGAGAGTTTATATTTTCTTTTTTTATGTTTGATGATAGCAGTGCTTCAATTCAATAGCACCATCCCCTGAAGGACCCTTCTACAAAGGTGTGGTCAATAATTGACCATTAAGGCCACGCTTTTTTTAAATTTTCATTTAATTTTCATTTTAAAATACTGTTTTGATTCCGGAAGGGAAATTAAGAATGCACACTCTAGCTAATGATTCAAACGCATGCATATATATATTAGTGTGTACAGGCCCCTGTAGCACACACACACATACACAAGGGGGCCTGTAGGCATGCAAGGGAGGTAGAGTGGCAGGCAGCTCCATCTTGGTGCGCCTTAAATGAGCGATTTGTAAAGGGGACGGCACCTTGGCAGTGATCCAGAGGTGAGCTGACACCTCCCACTATCACCTCACCTCCTGGTATTTTTTTGGAGGGGGGCGGGAGCGGGAATCGAACTGCCGATCTTGAAATCATAAGACGAAAATGAATCATTGAATGCCACTCCATTAACAGATGGAGTCATTATTTAATGTACAAAATATAAAGTCAAAGAATATTTTGGTGAAGGCGTCTTTACAATTTTTGTTGTTCTCCCTCTGTGACGTCAGATGAAACAATAAATAGCTCTTTAGAAGACCTGTGTAGTTATGAAGTGGAAAAGCAGGTTGTTCTTGAAGTAAAATCTCTGCTGACCAAACCGGAAATTCAAAAAGTGGTTAGAAGCTACATTATGACTTCTGAACAGGGGTGTGGACTTTGTTAACAACACTGCTGAGTTTTCATCGTAAGTCTTAAATTGCTTTTATATTTTTAATAGTGGAAAATAACTTATATTTATATGTAATTGTTCTAGTTGTAATCACTAACTTTCATTTTTTTTATTGTATTGTATGTATTTTATTATGTCTTATATTGTTAATTCATGAAATGGCTTTCTTTATCCATTTAAATTCAAGTGTATTAGATTTAAAACAATGGCTTCAGGATTTTAACACTTCTATATGATAAATTTTATATTTTGGGGGGGAATAACCTGGTGCATACAGTCAGACATGCCTTTGCATTTTGCATGCGAAAAATTCAGGATTTAGAAAAACATATACAAGGTAAAGCTCGTGTATACATATCTATTACAAATTTGGTTTTTGACAAATTTGTCGGAGGACTTTATAAGACTTCATTTTCAAAAACTAGACTTTTTCTGGCAACTATTTTAGAGTTCAATTTTTAAAGGATTAAACCTTCAGCAACAGCAAATTAATCTCTACGTTATAACATCTTTCCCTTCGCATACAAATGATAAAACTTTTGAGACTCTGCTTTACTATCACTCAGTACATTTGTTCCAAATATAGAATGTAATCTTCTTGAAATGGATTGATCTAGGACTAAATCCTATTGTGCAATGTGGATGAACATTATGAGCTGTCCAAGTCTGAATGTTAACTATTTCATATGGTCTATTATTATTTAGTAGTTTATAGTGCTAGGATGAAATATGTCAGTCAGTATGTAAGCATCCTAGCACTATTAACACGATTGTAGTGTGTATTTAATAATAAATACATTAAAGTATTGTATGCTAATGTTGTGAGCTAATGTGACAGTTAAATTAGACATAAAATCTGAATGAAATGAAATTGTGTATTAGTAAAAGAAAGAAAGAAACACCAGGAAATTAATTTCATTCATTCATTTTGTTTGGAGTATAGAACATTTCATTTTCACATATCCACTCTGGTTTATTGTATTTTTTTCCAACAACTAAAAATAGATTTCCTTACAAAGTTGTTTAAACTCATGAAAAGAATTTGAGGTCATGACAAGAATTTAAATGTGCACCAAACAACAAGTTGACAAAGACTTACCTGACACTGACATTATTGGTGTTTTATATTGTGGATGATTACTATTCATCCATTTTTATTTATTTTTTGGTAATAACCATATACAACTGAACCAGTTTATTTTTAGAAAGTAATGTGGAACACTTTAACACTGTAAATCAGTCTGGGGGCAACGCTGTATCGCAGTGGGTCGTGTTGCCTCCTTTCCTCACAGCAAGAAGGTCCTGGGTCCTTGGATGTTCTCCCCAGGTCTGCATGGGTTCTTTCCAGGTTCTCCGGGTTTTTTCCACTGCCAGAAATGTGCAATTCAGGTGAACTGGTGACTTTAAACGGTCCACAGGTGTGAGTGTGAGCATGCGTCAGTGTGTGTTTTTGTGTTTGGACCTGTCAGGAGCTGGCGTCTTCTTCGGGGTGTACTCAGCCTTTTGTCAACAATCAGACAGGAACCACACCCCTGTGATCTGTACTTCAGATGAGTTACTGATGACAAGACCATTACTATCTGCTCTTATTCGAGAAGATGAAATCAGTCTGGATTTTGCATCTTATTGATCACGTCTTTACTGTGACTCATTATTTCTGTTATTTCTTTCTAGGAAAAACACATGCTATTGGTGCCGACTCACAGAATTCTACGACACCTCATGATGGTTACTTTAATACTGGCAGGGTCTGTAACTCTGCTTTTGATGTGTTTTAAACCATCCACCAGTTCTGTGGGCCAAGTGAATTTACCCGCATCTCCGGATGTCGGTGAGGATCTCTTCTCTGACAAGAGCAGCAAGAATGTGACCACAATGCTGATCTGGTCCTGGCCTTTTGGGAAACAGTTCAATCTGACTGTGTGCGACTCTGTCTACAACATCAAGGGCTGTTTCCTCACAACAGATAGGAATCTCTACAATATGTCTGATGTGGTCCTTATTCACCATCAAACTATTTGCCGAAAACAATTCTGTCTCCCACCACTTCAGCGACCACCTTTCCAGAGGTGGATATGGATGAACTTTGAAGCACCCTCACATTCCCCCAAGAGTCCTGAGATTGAGAATCTGTTTAATCTGACTGTCAGTTACCGTCGTGATGCTGACATTAAAATGCCTTATGGGTCAATTGAAATTTTAGATGTTGAGCGGGATCTTGTCCTACGCGTCAAAAATAAGCTGCTCTGCTGGGTTGTGAGTGACTGGAAAGAACAATATGTACGGTCGGCATACTACTATGAACTGCAAAAGTATGTTCCAATTTCTGGTTATGGAAAATATTTTGGAAAACCCCTTACTGCCACTGAATACTACCACACTTTATCTAAATGTAAGTTCTATCTGGCTTTGGAAAACTCCATCCACATGGACTACATTACGGAAAAATTCTTCAATGCACTCTCTTTGAAGACAGTTCCAGTGGTTCTTGGCCCACCCAGAGAGAATTATGAGAGAATTATCCAGGGAGACGCCTTCATCCACGTGGATGACTTCAAGTCGCCGAAGGAGCTGGCTGATTACCTGCTGCTGCTAGACAAGAATGAAGAAATGTACCTCAAATACTTTGAGTGGCAACGGCACTTTAAAGTTAAGAAGTACACTTCCTGGGATTTGCGTGCATGCCGAGTTTGTGATCATGTGCGTCGGCACAAGGAGTACAAGACAATCAACCTTCACAAGTGGTTCTGGGACGAATAAGATCCTGAAGGGGTGTACACTGTTTGGTTTGATTTTAAAGGCGGTGCTTTAAATTTTCTTGTCCTTTACCAAACAACATGGTTCATTATTATTCTGTCCCAAACTACCAAACAATGTTTCTCTGCTGGTTGAGTACCAAATATATAATCTCTCTGATGTTCTATCTGATGTATAACACTCATGATTTGTTGTTCCTCCGCCTGCTCCCTGCTTTCACTGCACAACGTCATCCGTGAAAAACATTTGTTTTTCTTTCATATCATTTGTAAGATAAGCTAAAATTTAAATGAAGTATATGTGTGTTTCTAAAATGTCATAATCTACATTTAGAAGTGCTGCACCCGAATGTACTAACAAACACATCCTGTTCCAGTTAATCACCTACTGCAGACAGCTACAACCTTGATGACGATTAGAATGTTCCAACATAGATAACCACAAGTTAACTCCCAACATGTAGAAAAATGTCTTATTGTTCTTGACCTTGTGTGTGATCTAAACTGTTACGACGCCTGCGCGCGTCTTTATCTAACCCTGCTCTATCCATTTTTTAATAAAAGAAAGCAGCCGGGTGGGACAGAGTCAGAGTCTACTTTGAATTGCACCAAGTCAAGTGCATCTCTTCTGTGTCTCTCCCTGCTGCAGCTGGTAAAACTTTAAAACCTCTCTGGGTGCCTTTGTCTGATGACCCTGGTCTAGCTTAGAACAGTTTTTGAGTGAATGTTCGAGATTTAGACCCAACATCATTCACGTAAG